>NC_083463.1:7212812-7217812 GCF_030014155.1 Tachysurus vachellii
GCTATGAACTTCCAGGAGATCAACACCTTCTTTAAGAAGGCTATGGAGACCTCTAGTCAGACCAAGCAAGAGAAGGTGGACAGCAGGATGGAGCCAGTGCCTCGTGAGGTTCTGGGCAGCGTGACACGTGACCGAGAGTCTCTCAAAGATTGGGAAGAAGAAGGTTAGACTAAGACTAAGAGTTTGCGGTTCCTCGACATGAGTTTCAAATCAACAGCAGCTTTTAGTTAGTAATGAAAGTGCCTGGTCAAGTTACTGATTCTTTGCTGAGAGATTGAGAAACTTATTCATACCAGGATTACTGTTGATCCATTTTTCAGTTTGTAGAGCACATCTGGGACTAGATACATCTGGTTCTAGTTAGAACTGACGTAACTGGTGTCCTCCTCTTGTTTTTATGAGGTCATTCAGTATTGTGTCAAGACTTAATCATACTTTTTTTTTTTTTTTTTTTTTTTACTAAAGTTCAGTCTAGCGTCATTCTGAAGGTTTCCATTTCCCACACATCGTGAGTGTGTGTCTGTGTGTCTCTGTCTGTGTGTCTCTGTCTGTGTGTCTCTGTCTGTGTGTCTCTGTCTGTGTGTCTCTGTCTGTGTGTCTCTGTCTGTGTGTCTCTGTCTGTGTGTCTCTGTCTGTGTGTCTGTGTCTGTGTGTCTCTGTCTGTGTGTGTGTCTGTGTGTGTCTGTGTGTCTCTGTCTGTGTCTCTGTCTGTGTGTGTGTCTGTGTCTGTGTCTGTGTCTGTGTCTGTGTCTGTGTGTGTGTCTGTGTGTGTGTCTGTGTGTGTGTCTGTGTGTGTCTGTGCGTCTCTGTGTGTGTATGTGTGTGTGTGTGTCTCTGTGTGTGTCTCTGTGTGATACTGCGTGTGTGTGTGTGTGTGTGTGAGGATAAGGAAGGAAAACTAAGAAAAACAGAATGTATGCTAAAGGCTGAATATGGCTAGCTGATGATAAAGTGAACTGCAGTTTATATAAGATAAGTGTGGCATGTTATCAAGGTGTGTCTTCCTACAATTCAGGACAGTGAGTTTATAGTAGTAATAATGTGGTTTATAAATCCAGTGAATTTAAGGTCCTTATTTGCACGTACATGTTTTTTTTTTTTTTGGATACAGTTTATAAATAATTTATTACATTTTATGATCCGTATAAAGAAAAATAGGCCTAAAGATGAGATTATGGCAACTTTTTTGAAAGATTGTGTAAACATTTGGTTGTAAAACAATTTTCTTTGCCCTTCTATCTATTATCTTGGCCCCATTAGTGAACAAACGAATTGCTATGTTAATCAACATTGTTTCTGTTTATTTAATGACACTTTTGTGAAAAAATGGTAGAAGGTAACCCGAGCACTCGGTCATGTCCGCAGGTCTGCGATGTATCGCTCAGAATAAAGTAGCGGTTCTGCTTCTGGCTGGAGGTCAGGGGACCAGACTGGGGGTCACGTACCCTAAAGGCATGTATGACGTCGGCCTTCCCTCGCACAAAACCCTGTTCCAGATCCAGGCCGAGCGAATCCTCCGACTGGAGCAGCTCGCAAAGGAGAAGTACGGCACAGAGTGCTGGATCCCATGGTGAGGTTATTGACAACATCACAGTTTAGAGATTAGACGAGTAAAGTTACTTTATCATGTTAGCGGTCGAGACCTATACCAGTTAATATCCTTGTTGATTTTAGTATAGATTGTACAATAACTTGCATTAAATGAACACTGATATCATGCTTAGAGGACCAACTGTAACATTCTAACACACTGATATTCACCACAACATTTCTTCTTTAGTCCAAATTCAAGTGAATAATAATCCACAACAATGCTGTAATACTGTAAAGCGAAGACAAAGCATTTCGGAAGGAGTCTCTAGTGTCAGTGTTTTGTAGCAGTCAATAAGTTTTTCCACCACAACAAAGTCTGGGCCAAGTTTATACTTTTGATTTATTTTTTGTTTGTTTGTCATATAAACTTTAAGAAAGAGAAACCATTAGGCTGGTGAAGGATCAACCGTTCATAGCTGCGTTAACACGAATGGTTACAGGATCGAACTTATTACAGTAGTTACACATCGATGTACATAACCTCTAAATAGATCTGACAGTAAGCTTATGACGTGTCGTTCATAAATAAACTAAAAGTATAAAACATTGACATGACTGTGGCATGAAAGGAATAAAACCCTTCAATGTTATTGAAAGATAACGAGTTTCATATCGCACCCTGTTACACCGTCCTACATTTAGTGTATTTTTTTCTACAACCGCACATAACGTCACGTGTTTTTTTTTTTTTTTTTACATAAACGCACTCTACTTAAAGCTATAGCTTTATTTTAAGCTTGTACACAACACTGACTCTCAAAGAAAATGTCACTATATTAACGGTTACACACGGTACCTGCAAAATAGCTGTAATTATAGGAACAATCACATAATATCAACATCTTCAGACAAATTACAATCTATGATCTATAATACTTCGTTAGATGCCCCAATAATTCAGGAGTGTAGATTTAAGGGTTTGTTCCTGACTAAAGAAAATTTGATTTCCTTTTGTCCGTTTCCTTTTTTTTATCCCCCCTTCTGAAAAACTCCCCAGCAGGAAGGTTGTGAAAAATATAGCAGAATTAGAAATGAGGTTGACCTGCAATCAGCACGCCGTCCTGCAGGAAGTAGGTCGGACCTGCAGCGTGCGGTTTTTCCCCCTCGAACGACTTCTGAAGAGCCGCAGTTCAAACCTGGTCACGTACATCAAATCCTATCACGCAGTCTTGACTCTCTTAAGGAAATGAAACCAGTAAATCTTGCGAGTTAGAAATAATTAAATTCAGGCATGTTTGGAATGAGGAAATATGTTATATTATGCATGATGGTTCGTTTCACAAGGATGTATTTATTATTGAGGTTCTGAATTTAATTAAAAAAAATATTTGCATGTCTATGATGTGATGAAAGTGACCGTTTTTGGCCTTTTTTTTTTTTCCCACGTCAGGTACATCATGACGAGCGGAAGAACAATGGAGTCGACTGAAAAGTTCTTTTCCAAGCACAAGTACTTTGGACTGAAGAAAGAGAACGTGATCTTCTTCCAGCAGGGCATGCTTCCTGCCATGGACTTCGGCGGCAAGATCATACTCGAAAGCAAAGGAAAACTCTCCATGGCACCAGGTGAACTTTCAGAAAACGCCAGTATTTACAGTGGCGTGCATACGTTTTCACCCACCTTCGACCTTTTCCAGGGGCTTAAAGGGATGTTTTACCATTTGGTTTAAGTCTAATATTTCAAAGTGGTAGAGAGAGTGATTGTGACACAAAGGTTAATCAGATAAAGAAAAAAATTCAGGTTGCATAAGTATTTATTCTTGTGGTTCATTATATGTTAATGTTAAATTTACAATTTTACAGTTGCTCTTATCCTTGGAGACTTACATTATTTTATTTATAATAAGCTGAACAGCTGAGGGTTAAGAGCCTTGTTCGATGGCCAAGGATTAGCGGCATGGCAGTGGTGGGATTTGAACTCATGACCTCCTGATCCATAGTCATGATGACTTCCTTCTTGAGTCATTGTACTGTTTTGTACCGTGTACTTTACTCGAGTGTTATTGAAACTGAGCGTTTGTACTATAACTCGACTAAAAGCTATTTTTTACTCTTTACCTTACTTTTAAGGTTAATCTCAAATTCCATGAGATTTCCCCGATTTCACATTTTAAGCCAGTCACGTCCTAAGCTCGGGGTGACCTGGCACCCAAAATCCTGTATAGAACCTGTATGGTGAACACATGCCATACTACGACTGTGAGCGCTATTAACAATTAGGATAGCACTTAGCATTAGGATGGAAAAAAGGCCAAATGCTTTTAATTCTCCTGAGATAAAAGCCTCATCCAAATAAATATATACTGTATGTGTGTATATGTGTATATATTTCTTGAACCTTGTGCTTGATTCAGTTTAGTGGTCTGTGTAACTAGGAAAAGATATAAAGCACTCAGCTTTTCCGATACGTTGTTCATCGTTCGTGAGTTTGTTGTGGGTCATTTACCGCTTTGAGTAGCCGTAGTGAGTTTCAGGACAAATGAAACCGGAACTGAACATTTCAACACAGGATCTTGCTGCTGAATATACCAAGTGTTAACTTTTGTTCTATGTGCCATGTATTTTCACCTCATTAAGTTCTTACAAACCGAACCAGATGTCTTTGATTCCCAGATTTATGATTCGACTTAAGATCCAAATTGCTTTCTAATGTAATGTGATCAAAAAATATTCACTTCATGTACTCTTTTCACAACTGTACTCGTTTAATCAGATGGCAACGGAGGACTTTACCGAGCACTGGGAGTGTATAAGATCGTGGAGGACATGGAGAGAAGAGGAATCGGCTACATACACATCTACTGCGTGGACAACATCCTGGTGAAAGTGGCCGATCCTGCCTTCGTTGGGTTTTGTGTGCGTAAAGGAGCGGATTGCGGTGCCAAGGTGAGTGACGATCAGCCCTCACACAGGTCGTACAAGTTCTGCTTGATGAGAACTCCAATCATTCTTGGCATTATGATTGATTGACATTTTGTTCTTGTACAGTCACCTGGGTTCATCTTCCTACCCTGTGCAGTTTACAACCTGTCTGTATAATGTCTGTTTAGTTCACTAAGAAACCTCATGCTTATTTATACACCACTGTCAATTATTTAATGATGGTGGAAAGGTGTTCAAAGGTCCTTCAGAGAGCGAGGAGATTTAAGGTGATCGTTTCTTTGAGAATTGAATGTTAACGCTGAATTGTATTAAGGTCTAGAGGAGATTTGGCGATCTAGGCATTGGCTCTAGACTCACTGTGTGAGTGAGTTTGTGAAGAGTGTTTAACATTTAGGTGGGGTTAAGTATTATTAAACATTAATGATGTAATCACCTCCTATATTGACTTTATACCACATCTACAATGCAAGCATTAAGGTAACAGTATAATAATTCACATAAGTCCTATAAAGGAAAGATAAGCA
>NC_083463.1:7222812-7315312 GCF_030014155.1 Tachysurus vachellii
TGAACTTTTGGAAACACCACAATAATAATAAACATTCACAAACCTATTGTACAGCAAATAAACTAATTTGTGTAACATACTGTAGGTAACGAATAAACAAATACAAACCTACTACACAACAAGTAAACAAATACGAACCTATTGTACAACAGATGAACAAACTGACAAATACAAACATCTTGCAAAACATACAAGCAAATTATGTACCTACCAGACCATAAAATAGCAAATATAAACATCTTAAACAAACAAATAAACACAAACAAGTCTTGTACAAAAAGTAAACATACTGTATACACACACATCTTTAGGCAACAAATAAAGAAACATAAACCTCTTGTACATCAAACAAACAAATGCAAATACTGGGCAGCAAATAAATAAATTCAAGTATCTTGGGGAACCAAATAATCAAACGCAAACCTCTTGTACAACAAATAAACAAATACAGACTTTTTGTACAAAGTAAGTAATCGTGTTGGCGGTTCCACAGGGTGGTGTGTTACGAGGTCATGGCAGATTCTCTTTACTCTGTTTTCACTGTATGTCCAGTGTTTTACAGCTCAGGCCACCCCTTTTCACCCTTTTATTTCCTGTGTAACGTTTCTAGACATGGACCAGCAGGGGCACTCACAGCTGATGGCAGACAGAAGTAACTATTTCTGTGGTTCTATGGTAGTGCATGGTGATGGGGCTTTTTGGCTTTTCCCTTACTAGTTTAACAGCCAGTAGGTGATAGAGAATCCAGCCCAGGAGGTTGGGAGAGTTCAGCTCTCCTGGTGTGCAGTAAAGGTTGGTATTCTCAACCTGCTGCCCATGACGTTCTTATGCAGTCAGTAGATGCTAACAGGCAGAGTGGTGCATGCTGGGAAAGGGGCGCCGGTCATGCTTTGCAGCCGGTGTTGGCACGGCTCGTTCTCTCATTCGCTAGAAATAACCGAACAGTGCTGTCTTGCTCTTAATCAAATTCTCTTTTCTAATCTCTTAACCACTTCATTGATGGCAAGTGAAAGAACATTGGTTTTGAATCACCCGTAGTGTAGACGACGGGAAGCGAACACTTCGGATCCTGTGAAATCAGTGTTCTTCTGTTAAACTTTCTGTTAATATTCTCAGGTGGACAAATCCCTAGCCTGTGCTGGGACAAGAACATTACACGTCTGGGTCCTAGATATTCATTCATTTCTTTCAGGCAAGCAAGCTCAGTAGGCTGAGTGTATATACCATGAGCAGAGAAAGTAAATCCACTTTCTAATGACTTCCACAAATCAATACTGCTTTGAAATGCATGTTTGCTTGTAACACACTCCACCTGGTTCGTAAAGATCACACTACAAACAAGTGGAGTAGTAGGAACCATTATTATGTTCATAGACAGAATAAGGAATACAAAGAGATTTGGAAACCCATACAGTCGAGACCAGCAAAATACAGCAAAAAAACTCTAACCCTTGCAAAACATGCATTCAAACACATCTCTAGTAAGACTCCAAAAAACCTCCCCGAAACATTTTAAACTTCTACAAACTTCTTCAGCTCGAAGCTCGGCACTTAATTAGTTAATGGTTAGGGATGCGGTAGCTTAGCGATAAAGATGTTGCTTTACCAATCTGGAAGGTTGTGAGTTTGAATCCCAGCTGAATCCTCATGTAACGTAAATGGTCAATTGGACACGCAGACAAACATCACATAGAGACAGAGCAGCTCACTTTAGCGTCCCACACGTTACACAGGCTAGGTAACGAATTCAAGATTTGTCCATCCCTGATTCTGATACACGACCGTCCGCGCGGTCATGAGTGCAATGCGCTTTCCTATAACCAATAAATCCTTTTCTACACAGCGTTCTCAGATCTTTGTGATTGCTCCTCCTATTTACTCCTATTCTTCGACTTATTTTCTTAGTTTTAAATTATCTTATAATTAATTATCTTCTATCTTATTATCTTACCCTCTGTATTTTACAGCCTGAAGGACGGAACGGACCTGCCAATGAAATGCGAGATCTCTCCACTTGTATCCTACGGAGGAGAGGTGAGAAAGTCACGGATTTTCACACGTGTATGCAACATTTAATCATGCCATACTCCATTCTCCATGTGTTTGGTGTGGATTTATTTATTTCTTTTTCTATTTTTTTTTCTTCTTAAATCCGGGCATTTTTTTTTTTTTAGCTATTAATACAAATACTGATTAAGTAAATAACATTTAGATAACTTATTGAGTCATTTCAGTGATACTGGTGTATGATGTGTAGTGACAGATGAGAAATCTGGGTCTTGTGCTTTTGAGTTTCTAATCTTTTACGAATAACTAACAAGGAACGTATTTGTTGATGCAGGGATTGGAGAAGCTGGTGAAGGGGAAAGAATTCCACCCAGCACTGATCATCAACGAGACCGGAATCCACGAGTGTGTGAAAAACGGACTGTGAGCTGCAAGCATGACGAGTCAAAACCGAAGCCATTTTCCCCTCCTTCCTCCCTTGTTCCTATAAGGCTGGGAGAAAATGTGACATTCAAGTGCAATAAGATGAAGGAAAAAGGCCTTCAGGGGCCTCATGTTATCCAAATCAGTCTATTTATTTTGCAAAACTTATTTTTATATAAATACTTTTTTTTTTTTGTCCTAGAATAGGAACATGCATGTTAGTTAATAATTTATATGAATGTGTTTTTAAAATTGAATGTAATGTAATGTAATATAACCTAATCACAATGGTACATGGGTTAATCTGTATGATGATTAGCACAAGGGTCTTTTTTTTAACCTGAGATCAACAACTAAAATTTGAGAAGCGGACGCTCTTTATACCACATTCTATACCTTCTGAGTCTTCACCCTCAGCATCTCCACACACATTCATCAGTATATTTAATTTACAAAAAATGCAGGTTGTAATGAATACCAGTAAACACTTTGTGAACACTTGAACAGATTCATGAACAGCAATGAACCAAATCAAATAGAGAAACTGTATAAATGTGGTCATTATTTTCAAAAAAAAAAAAAAAAAAAAAATGAAGTGGAATAAATACTTTATAAACTGTCCATGAAAAGATGTGACTTCCTTTATTCATTTCCTGGTGGGGACCAATGTTCCAGCAAGGGTAGGAATGTGAGTGTGTGTGAGAGTGAGTGTGTGTGAGAATGAGTGAGTGAGTGTGTGTGTGTGTGTGTGTGCGTGCGTGTGCGCAAATAGGTGTTGGACAGGTATTTTTTTTTTTGCATATGAGGCTTAAACTGTGGCTCAGTGGAATAAGATTTTCCACCCTGGATTTATGAGGGCGGTTATGATTGGCCTGTTACTGTAACCACCATCACACTACAGCCGCTTCGGAAATGTGCACCCATAGTCTGTCTGTCTGTCTGTCTGTCTGTCTCTCTCTCCCCATGTCATTCCTGCCATCTTGAAAAAACATCCAATTAAAAAAATTCCATATTCTGACTAATTTGTGGATATACCATACTGAATATTTCTACCAAAGCTCTTGATTCTGATTGGTCAGAAGGTAGGGATTCATCTTCTATAACATCATTCCTGACAGTAGTTTTGGCTGTGATTCAAATCACAAGTTTCTATTACTGTGCTAGTTCTAGTACGTCAGTATTTCTCTAGTTACAGCGGCGTGTCCAGCGTCAGAGCTTTATAACAGTCAGAGGTAAAGCTCTAACGATAGCTGTAAAGATGCCAGAAACTCTTCAGGATGGAGGACTTTGTAGCTTCTCAGTAACTTGACATGAGAGACAGAAGAGAGGCTGGTACTGTCGCGATGAGGCAAAGGTGAGTGAGGATCCAAATGCAGTTCAAACTTTTAATAAACCAAAACAAGAAGGAGGCAAAACAGGAACATAGACATGAACACACCAGGGAAGTGAACAAACAGAGTAGATATACCAAACAGGAACCAATCACAACGCAGAGACAATCAGTGACTAAGACAACACACCTGAGGGGAGATAGAGTTCAATTAGTGTCCATGGTAACAAATGAGTGGGCGGAGCAAACAATTAACAGCAAGGCAGACAGCAGACAGAAACAGGGCAAAACACAGACAGACTCATTACAGGTACATTATATGTTTAGAATGCAAGTCTAAATATATCAGAAACAAATATTTCACAACATTAAACTTAATTATAAATGTGACCGGATCAATAGTTTCATATGTAATTTCAATACTCTAAATTCTAAATGGTCAAAATTAGGGAAAACCTTTTATCTGTTTTTGAATTTATCAGTCTAAAAAGCGAAGTATTTTCCATTTAAGAAGACAGTAGAACCTGTTTAAGAAGCTAAAAACCCTGAACTACATCTTAACCACATCTTAACTAATTTCTAAGTAAAAGACACTCCATAGTGAAACTTTGCTTTACATTTTCCATCTTTCCATCCATCTCTCCGTCCACACGTTTTCTGAAGCACTTATCCTTTGATGGGGAACTGAGAGCCAGGGCCCTTATTCTTAAAGATTCTTAGTGTAAAGAGTTTCTCCTAGAGACAAAATTCACTGAAAAAATCTTGGAAATGTTTACGTTTCCACTTAAAATGAAAGAGAAGGTCCTAGTTAAGATAAAAGTTATTCATAAAGCATCTTAAACACTTAAAAGGGCTCCTAAGGTCAAAAAACGTTATAAGTATAAAGAGGATTTTTATAGCAGAGGAGAAAATGGCTGAAAGGAGAAGATTTTATTAGTGATATGTTTTCATCTCTGACACAGAGCAGACATGCCATCGTGCCAGAAATGAAAGTAGTCACTATGTTATTAGGTGTGTGTGTATATATATATATATATATATATTGATCTTGGCTTCTCCAAGATCACACACATACACACACACACACACACACACAATCATTAGCATCATATTTCTCTTACAGTATATAGTTGCTATGAGATTTATCCTAAATCATTCTTATGCTAAGATTCCTAGTTAGAATTTCTTTATCTAAATTAGGAGCTCTCTGAGATCATTCTTACAAACGTAGAAGCTTTAAGAATACAGGTCCTGGTGTCTCTACACTCAGGGCACAAGGCAGGACGACATCCTGTTTCAATCAGCCTATAACCCATGTCTTTGGGTATAACCAGAGATATATATAACGAGATAACCAGAGTAAACTGAAGATCATGCACACTCCATACAGACAGGATGAAGGCAGGAAATAAAGCAACCCTGGAGGTGGGAGGCAAACATGCTTACACTATTCCACTCTGCAAGGAAACTTGGCAGTACTGGGGCTTGAATCCCTGACCGGCTGATTAACACCTTGGAGCCGTAACCACCGAGCCACCACAGAATATTGCTTTTTCAACACAGACGGGACTTAAATATTCCTAAATAATCGTGACCCAGGTATTCTTTTGCAATTTCTGAAGCAAAAAATATGATTTATATTTTTATTTGTTTAGTTCTTCTCCCTTAGAAGTAAAAGCACTTCCAAACTTCCACAGAATTGCAGCTAACAGAAGAAGCTGGGGGAAAAAATGTCTTTGTGCTTTCAGAGTTATGATCCTTTCAGTATTTGTTTAAAGCATCCAAAAATACATTCAAGGGGGGGAAAAAATCTCTGATTGGCCCCTGAAGTCTGACTTAATTGAAACCTTCTGTATCGCATAAGGAATTCTGGGACTTTGGCATGTACCCAAGAATCCTCAGAATGTTTTCCTCTCTCTCTCTCTCTCTCTCTCTCTCTCTCTCTCTCTCTCTGTCTCTGTCTCTCTCTCTCTCTCTCTCTCTCTCTCTCTCTCTCTCTCTCTCTCTCTCTCTCTCTCTGTCTCTGTCTCTCTCTCTCTCTCTCTCTCTCTCTCTCTCTACTCCTGAGTTGTCTTACATCAGCTCAGTGTGCCTGGATATGAGGTCTAAGTGACTGTAGAGAGAAAGAAACAGTCTGGATTTTTACTTTGGTTTTCTTTCTCACTGGCTGGAATTAACATCTCACTGGACAAATGGTTTAAGAGAAACAGGATTCAAGCAGTAAGTTTGCTTAAAGTCTTGAAAAAACTTTGAGATTTATTTTTCTTGCTACAAATCAGACTTTAACCTGCACGAGATTTAGGGCAACAAAAAAAGATTCTTTTTTTCTGTCTATCCATGGTTGCTGAGATTGTTATTTTTTATTTATTTAATTTATTTTTTTTTTGCACTGTTTGTGCTTTTATTTTCTTTGTGCCGTTCCTTCACGTTTAGCCGTTTCTCTGGAAGAGGTGCTGATTGCATGGCAGGCTAAAATAGTGGATAACAGAGCAAACTCCTTCTCGATCCACACTGCAACATGCAAGCTTGTGAAATATATAAACCTAAAGATAGAATCATTTTTACTTTCCAAAACTTTATGTGACTGTATGTAACTGCTTCGTTTTGTTTTTAGTTGTTTTTCTTTGTAGACTGTTATAAAAATGTAGTCCATCATTGATGTCATACACAAAGGAGCTGCAAATTCATCCATAATCCTCAGCTTTGCCATTGTTTTATACACTAGCCTCAGGGCATTTTCAAGACTGTTCTTCAATGCAGTAATTATACAGAGTGCTTTAAGTGATGTCTTTGTGAAACAATAGATTTAGAATAGATTCTCTTTTGTTCTTTTTGTTTTCGCAGATCTTCGGTACATGATGTCAAGTTCATTTAAAAATACACTTTTTATTTATGTCACGTATAAGATTTAAATTAGGTTTGGTATTAAAATCAGGTTTAAATGTTTGTCGTGCTTGAAAGTTAGTATGATTTTTTTTTTTTAAGATATTCAACATTTTTGCTAAAAATGCTTTTAATTCATTATTTTAATTACAGAATTCTGTAATTCTGTTAAAAAAAAAAAACATACGTTTTTCTTTTGATTGTGCTATTACTATTGCGATTATAGAAAAGGTACACAATTTGAAAAAGGTACACAATTGACACTCTCTCAAGGTCAAGTCTTGAACTGTTTTTTTTTCTCCAGTTTTTTCAGTTTTTACTACATAACTCTCTATATGTTTAATTTCTTTGTTCTCGTCTTTATTCTCTAATATGTTTTTTCTTTCCCTAATATGTTATATTATGGTGTTATTCTGTTTGATTTCAAAATCTGAGCTTTTTGTGTTGATTTTTGCTTTTATCGTTTTATTTTGTTTTTTGATGTTCTGCTTTACTTGTATTATAATGTAAAAATTCTATAAACAGAATTACAAAAGGGGGCACGGTGGCTTAGTGGTTAGCACGTTCGCCTCACACCTCCAGGGTTGGGGGTTCGATTCCCGCCTCCGCCTTGTGTGTGTGGAGTTTGCATGTTCTCCCCGTGCCTCGGGGGTTTCCTCCAGGTACTCCGGTTTCCTCCCCTGGTCCAAAGACATGCATGGTAGGTTGATTGGCGTCTCTGGAAAATTGTCCGTAGAGTGTGATTGCGTGAGTGAATGAGAGTGTGTGTGTGTGTGTGTGTGTGTGCCCTGTGATGGGTTGGCACTCCATCCAGGGTGTATCCTGCCTTGATGCCCAATGACGCCTGAGATAGGCACAGGCTCCCCGTGACCCGAGGATAAGCGGTAGAGTTCGGATAAGCGGTAGAAAATGAGTGAGAGAGAGTGAGAGAGAATTACAAAAATCAAACAAATAAATTAGTTAGTTAGTTAGTTAGTTAGTTCTAGAAAGTTGAATCAGTTCCCAGATGTTTTCCATGAATATTGCAATGACACAGAATTGAAATTTGGCTTTTAGGGTGTAATTACAAGTCGAATCCTTTTGAGTGAAATCTTTATGAGTCAAATCTTACTTGCACATTTGATTTAAAAGTGAGTCAGAGGTTCTATGGGCTGCCATAGATGTCCATTAAGCAAGAACAAATCGAGGAATAATCAGTAGCAGAAACACTATATTAACTTGTGGCTTATGTCTTTTTAGTGCTTGGACCCCTAAGTATCGTAGTTGTACCTGATTACAATACGGATCATGTAAAAGGATGGCGATGTTTATCATTTTGCAAAAAGGATCTTACTATGTGACTTATTACATAAAGCTCCAGGATTGTGTAAAGTTATTCACAGTACTCTTGTTTGTATTAGACATGGTTCATGACCTGACTACTGGCAATAGCTCAGCATGGCCATTTCTAAATCCATCACAGATGCTTTATCACAGAAACCTTGTCTATACTTTAACCGTGTTAAAACACTACCAAAGCTATTACACAGACACTTTCAGCTACAGTATTTTATTCCTTATAAAAGCCGTGCATCTGAAGTGAGTGTAGTGAGCATAATAGGCATAATTTTCCCAGTACTTTTCCACTCTTTTGCATGGTTGGCTTTATTGCTCCAGTTCCTTCGAGATACTTTAGCCGACACTGAACGTATCTCTTTGAACGATGGTAACGTATTATCATTTGGGATGACGGACATGTCCTTTTTGATTAGGAATGCAGGCCTCTTGGGCGAGAGCTCAGTCAGGAATGACTGGAAATCAGAGACGTCTGGTATAATCTGTAATTTGGATTTGAGATTCGAAACAGCTGAGGCTCTCCTTTTTTATTTCCTTCTCCCATTGCTCTCCATCTGACAAAGCCATTTGGTATTCATTTAGCTGAATTCAGAGAACAGAAACACAGTCCCTGTCTTAACAACAAGCTGTTTGGTGTGTATAAATAGCAGTCTGTTGAATGCACGGCTGAAGAAAATATCAGGTTTGTGTTATCCTCCACCCAGCTTTAACAAGCTCAGCTTCGATGCTTTATCAGACGGTGTGTACATTTTTGGTCCCTGAATGGTGTTTAGTTGTAAACGTGGCCCACATGCTTGATAAAATCCAAGCATTAACAGTTGTTTCGCTCTTATCCAAAAATTTTGGTTCTTATCAATGTAAATGTTAGGGCATAGTTTGCTTCAAAGATGTCCCAGTTATGAAAGAGTCTGACCACACACCACCTTGAGGTTCATGTTTTAGGCTGTAAATAGACTCAAAAAAGTAGACTAGAAACCTTTATTTTGTCACATATACATTCAGAGAAATTCTTTCTTTACATATTCCAAATTTGGAGGTTGGGATCAGAGCACAGGGTGATATCATCAGCCATGATACAGTATGCCAGGAGCACTGAGGGTTAAGTGCCTAGCTTGGCAGTGCTGGTGCTTTAACCCCGATCCTTCAGACAACAAAGTAGAGCCTTAACCACTTGAGCCTCCACTGCTATGGACAAAAGTAAATACAAAATCATGTATGACACTATTAACTATTAAATCATATTTTCCCTTTAAAGTCCACAGTAATGTGTTTTTGTTGTTGTTGTTTGTTTTTTAAACCCAAGTTTAGATGCTGTGCTATTGAAAATATCTATTCCAGAAAAGAACAATCTGGCAACCGCAAAAGAATAAACCACACACGCATGTAATTGTTGTATTTGAATGGAAAGCCAAAAAATTCAAATTAAGTGCTTAAATGCAGTCTGAATACAGAGAATTTTCCCAACTTAAACAGTGGCATAATTTTGTGATGTAACTATAGTAACATCAGTGACTAATACATCGTCTTTAGATCGTAGGATGAGATGGTTTAGTCATATTTCAAGATTCAAGATTCAAGATTTTTTATTTGTCACATACACAATTATATAGGGCATATATAACCAGCAGTGAAATGTGAGTCAGGTCCGCTCCATGGACATTGCACTTATTAGTATTATAATTATTATTTAGTACAAGATACAAACTATTTATCCTGATAAGATACAAAAACATATTTGCCTTTTCTGTGTCAATTTTACAGAAAATTACAATATCGACAATCCGTAATTACAAGTCTTTTTTGAACTTCTTAGGAAAAAAAAATACAGTATTTATTTATATAAATCATATTATATTATTTAGAAGGCACTGACAGCTCAAACGACGTCTCAGTCCAACATGATGTACACAGAACTGTGTGAAGTGAGTCCTTTATTTGGTACAGTATGTGACTGAGGCAACTGTGGCAAGGAAAGACTCCATTAGAGATGGAAGAGGAAGAAACCTTGAGAGGAACCAGACTCAAAAGTGAACCTCATCCTCATTTGGGTGACACTGGAGGGTGTGATTATAAACCGTTATAAACACCAGAGAGTTATTATTAATAATGTCCTTTCTACAGTCAGATACAGTCTGACAATTGTGCATTGATTAGGAAGTTGTTGTCCTTAAAGACCACATGGAGTTGGCATCTTCTAACTGAAGGTCTGACCAACTGGCGCTGTGGCATCTCTAGATGCCTCAGGATCCTTAATGTTGCACTGGGGTTTACACAAAGACAAAGGTCTGTTTTGCACAGATGTAAATACAAAACAATACAAAGCACATTCTTAGTGGACTATATCATTTCAGCCATAACAATCATAAACCTGTATTTTTCTTAAATTAGATTATAGATTCAAATTAAATGAATTTTTAGACAGCATTCACATCAACCGTCCTGATTAACGTGAACATTTCTGTGTAAAAAATCTGACACACGATATCTTTGATCACGTCAACGGGTTCTTGCTGTCACCTGGAACCACTCGAGCTGAAAAGGGCCGTCTGAATACGTTTTCATGCATTCTCATAAAAGGAAAATATCTGCAATGCTATGTTAGATGCGTTCGATGCGGTAAATGCATGCGGTTTCAAATGAAAATCACATGTTCCCTTACTTAGTAAAGAGTCAAGTCAAGTCAAGAAGCTTTTACTGTCATTTCAACCATACTGTATATAGCTGATGCGGTACACAGAGAAATGAGACAACGTTTCTCTAGGAACATGGTGCTACATAGAACAACACAGAGCTAAGGACTTAATGTAAGTTAGTCCTAGGCACATAAAGTGCATCTGTGCAACCTGGTGAAAACGGTGCAAGACAAAACAAACAATACAAGACATTACACAGAAAACAATACACAAAAGCAGTGCCGACCAGTGTACGTACTGTATGTTTAATAGTACATGTGCAGAAATACTGGAATGAACACTTAATACAGTAGTACCAGTTATGACGTATTGTAATGTATTGTGGCAAAACAGCAATTGACTGAAATGTGCAAGACAGCACGTACAAAGGGTTCCTTCAAGCCAGAGCGTTCATTGGTTCACTGAGATGTTGTCGACGGCACCTCTGCTGTTTTAAGGGCTTAAAATAATCTAAAAGCTGAGGCCTTCGACTCACTTAACAGTATCTGTAAAATATAATGATGATATATTGATAAATTATGTGATTGCAAGGTACCTGGTTATATAGTGAAACACATTATCGTGAATCTGTCATGTGACATGGTTTAAGATCTGCCTGCATTCTTGTTTCCCAAGTGACTTATGTCAAATTTGCTGTGAATGCTTTTACATAACTCACTCAAGATTAATGGATATTCTCAGAAGACCAATAAATGCTGCTGTAATCATAAACCTTTCTAACTCTGAACATCCTTAACACTCTTAGTACAGTTTATTCAATATAATATCCAGCTGTGAAAGAAGAATGGTTTATAATCTCACCAACCAGGTCACCCTTTTTTTATTATTATTATTATTTATCTATTTATAAGATTCCTTCTTCGTGCGGTCTCAGGAAGTTTTTGTTTTTTTTTGGCCACTGACGCCTCAGGTTTGCTCATTATTGATCTAAATCTACATCCAGATTTTGTATATTGATGCATATTGTTAAAGCACTGTATAAATTAACCCTTTTTAACAGTACACTAGTATTCAAAAAGGAATTATGGGACATTTTCAATCAGTATAAATAAATGAATTATTTTAAGTCTGTTATAATATGAGTCAGGACTTTTATTGTGAGACGTGTGATAAACTTACCCAAACTTTTAGTGTTTTATGAAAACAAATTTTAGTTGCTTATGAACCAGGATTTGCATCTCAGAGAGCAGAAATGGGTTTGATATTAGCATTTACTTTCTTTTTGGAAAAAACTAATCATATTTGTTTTTTTTGGAACTTTTATTTGAAAATTTTACCCCTAGTAGGCTTGGTAAAAAACAGAAATTCTTATGAACAGCTCCAAATTTTTAAAGCCCTGAGTGTCTACTTTCATATGAGCCATTAAGCTCCACTGTGGAGTGAGACATGACAAAGACATTGAGCAGATGGAAAAAAAAAAACAGGCAAAAATTCAATTATTTGGATTTTAAAATAATTTCGTATAACTTTCCTTTAACATGCTATATTCTCTAATCCCAAAGCCAAAACTGCAACAACAATTTACCAGTCGAATTTTGTTCATCTTACTTGCTTCAGGAGGCCTAAATACGGCTTTGTTTGTATCTTATTTAATGTCATCTCTACGTTTTCTTGAAACTACATGCTTCTACGGCCATCACGGTAATTATACTACTGGTACAGATATATGACAAGAGTTCATACATGGTTTGAAACGAGTTAAAATTAGCCTGTGTTTGTCTCAAATGAAAAGGTTACGTTTCAAGGGCCCTTCACTGTCATTTTCGGCTCAATTAGTAGAATTACAGTTCAGTAAGGGCCCTCGCTAGGCAGCTCCCCCGGCTGCCTGTGCTCTAATTGCAAACAGATTTTGTAAACCATGAACCGTGCTGTGAGTCAACAGATAACGACTGCCTTCAAACCTGCCTGCGTCTCTCTGACAACACAAATGTAATTATTCATTCATGACTACTGTTATTTAAGGTGTAATTAGTGATTCAGGAATATACTAGAAATTCAAAACAGAACGTTAAAAAAAAAACTAGGCTAGATTTTATGAATGCTAGAGAAATTGGAACAGGTCTTAAAAAACGTTGCTGCTCTCCTGCCATTTAGCAGATTTTAGAGAAAATATAAAACAGTGATGTGAGATTAGCTGTTTCACTGTTATTCTAGATCTTGGGCCTTATTAATGCAAATCAGCGTTCAAACGTTAGACATAACTTCAGACTTTTGTGTTCCTGGACAATTGCATGGAAGCTGTGCTAAAAGAGCGTACGGAGCTTGATTGAGACACGTCTCAGTTACGCAAGATTCAGACCCTGGACCATAAAATCTGCTGAAGTGAAGTAAAATGAGATTGGGGGCATATAAGCCTTTATTACCACCATATATACATCTTCACATATCCCAACTGAGAAGGTTGAGACGGAGCACGGGGAAGCTATTATACAGCGCTCTTAGAGCAGGGAGGGTTAACGGCTTTGCTCTGATGGTGAGCTACAAATTGTCGGTTTTTCTACCCCATTTAGAAGCCATCTACCCCAGAGCCAAATTTTAACCACCAGGAAGTTACTAAGGATGCAATAGATGTTAATCTTAATGAAAATATATATATATTTTTTGCTCTACGAGCATCATGAAAGTAAAAACCTTCCACTTGGATTATTATTTTATTTATTTATGTGTCAATTTGTTTTTATTCCATAGGATCCCAATCCTGATGCACTCCACTGTATCTTTATTCTCAATCAAACCCTTTCTGACAAGTTCCTTTATATAAAAAAATAAAATATATAAATTTAATTTAATTCACTTGTAACTTGTATAACATTTTTAACAATAGGTATTGTCCAATAATGGCTTTAAAGGAATATAAATATTCAGAATCTAAATCACAACATTTTAAAAAAATTTTATGTACAGTATCTTTAATGAGCAAGGCAGATGTGACGGTGGCAAGGAAAAACTCCCTGAGATGATATGTAGAAGGAACCTTGAGAGAAACCAGACTCAAAAGGGTACCTCATCATCATCTGAGTGACATTGTTGATATATACATATATATATATATATATATATATATATATATAAATTCATTATCTCTTTATTCACATATATAGATGTGGTTATGGTGTTGGGCTACCAATCAGAAGGTTGTGAGTTCGATCCCAGGTCCACCAAGCTGCCACTGTTGGGCACCTGAGCAAGGCCCTTAACCCTCAATTGCTGAGCTGTATAAAAATGAGATAATGTAAGTCGCTCTGGATAAAAAGTGTCTGCTAAATGCTGTAAATGTAAATGTATTCCAAATAATAGATTCTAGCCAGTTGTATCCCCAGTCCAGACATGTATAAGGACTGTTGTTTTCCATTTATATCTTTGTGCTGGGATTTTCTTTTATTTTAATATTAAATATAAACTCATTTCAGATTCGGCCGATGTGTGGTGTAACATCACATCAGTGGTGTATGAACGTGATCTACGGTTACTCTTTCATGGATTACTGCTTTCTTGGATGTGTGTAGCAATAGCGTGAGAGTCATGTTGACTGTAGCACTCATACAGATGGAGTGAAATGTGTACTTGTTCTCATCTCCCTGAAGCACTCAGTGGGAAGTATTAGGGCTGGGGATCAAGTAAATCCTATTTTATTGACTTTGCAGGGGTTTCGGGGGGGGTTGAGCCATGCAGTGCATCACTAGTCCTCTGTTGGCAACTCATAAACGGCTTCCTTCGATTTGTTGATTGTTTTAGTTGAGCACTTTTAAAGGTTTTTTTTACAGCCATTACATTCTTATTACAGAAAGCGCTCATTCATATGTACAGTATGTTTAGCTTTACAGCATTTGACAGATGTTCTTATTCAGAGTGACTTACAGTTCGATACAAAAACATATTGTCTAGGACAAATAGGTAAAAGCATACTTAGCACAACATCAAGCTAAAACCCGAAGTATCAGCACTGTGACATTAAAAGCAAGCTGCACTATAAAGATGTCTAAAAATATCCCACATAAATGGTTGTAAACGATTGTTTTGTTAAAGCAGTCATTAGAGAAAGCAGTTATTAGAGCTTGATAAATTGATAGGAAACACGATTGAGAGCCATACTGTATACTGTAGAAAAGCCTCCACTTCCTGGTTTGCTATATTTTGGTAGTTACAGCAATGGTATAGCCAATTGTATAGGTATGCACACATACACTGTACTATTGTTATATCTACAATATTAAAGGTGTATGTATATATATATATATATATATATATATATATATATATATATATATATATATATTGGCTGGATGTCTCACAGTCGTAGGAGCTGAATTTGTTGTTTTATCATTTTTGGCACAATCTAGCATCAGCCACCTTTCATGTTCATATCCAAAAAATACTTTTTAAACAGTTCCACTGAAAATGATAAAAATGATATGATACAAATGATACAAATTTGGATAATTGCATCTTACCTTTTACAAACAAATAGATGCAGCTTTTTCTCCTCCTGAAATACCTCTGCTGTGCTTCCACAGCTGTCAGTTTAGTTTCCCTGAGCTGTGAGTGTAGATAACAAACAGAAACGTGGACCATTAATTATCCTGATTAGTGAATTCTGTGTGTGTGTGTGTGTGTGTGTGTGTGTGTGTGTTAGCTTAACCATTCATGGATAAACATCTGGAACTTTCAGAAAACAACAAAATCCCCCACAGCTATGCTTCTGGTCTTCCTTTATTCCCCACTCATTTACAGAGCCTGGAGTCTCTCCTTTGAGCAAATATTTTATTGAAGTTCAGAACTTCAGAAACAATCACAGAGCCACCTTAAAGAAGTATGAAAATCAGCAGGCATTGAAGAAATTTCATATTTGCAATGCAGAAAAATTCTGGCAAACGCACAAAAATGTGCATACCTGTCACTACTGCCTTAATATATACGTCTACTTTCCAGTGACGTCCAGAGCTGCAATTATGTCTAACATTTTGTATGATGAGAAAAACATGCATCCGAAACCCTAAAGTAAGGGTTTAATAGCTTTTCATCTTGAGCTAGCTGGTTTATTCATGACAGCTTCATACTGAACTTAACCACAGACACGCACGCTCTTACCATGGCTTTTCAGACCGAGTCTCTTATTACTGTTCCTGGTGTGCACTGGATTTTGTGTCGTCCATAATCGCTCCCATCTGCCGTTTTGTAAAATCTCTACATGAACCATGATGATAGGCACGATCTTGGCAGACCAGCACAAATTACAATGCCACATATTTGAAAAGAATCGTTTTTCATAGATCTGTATACATGACTGCAACAAGTACAGGAGTGAACCGGATGACCTTTGTCCATTCCCTTTGTCTGGAATTGGGGTTTAGTGTAAAAATGTTAAAATAAGAAGCTGTCTTTTACATGGAAATACTGTCAGAGGTTTGAAGGAGTCTTCAATCAGCCAGCTGTTGAGATGCAGAATGAGTTATTGTATTTGAGGATTGTACTGATTGTCAGGATCTACTGGATGGTAGATACTGAGACACTGGGAATAGTGTGTGTTTAACACTTGTATTTTCCTCGGGTCTATCTGACCCGGCTGAAAGGTTTAATGAAAGTTTAATGTATCATAACTTGGGTTTTCTTCCACATATTTGACTGAAATTTACCAGGATTGTTCCAAATTATGAACTTTGCAAGTAAAATTAATTTTGTCTATTTTCGTTGAACTATGTGTTCAGACCAATATATACTTTGCGTTTTGGATCCTCCAGGGTCAGTTGGACCCGGCCACATTTAGTAAGGCAATAGGTCACACTTTTGCCCTTTTCAGTACAATAAACATACATACAGACACAAAAATGGACACATAAAATGTCCACTAACACACGCACCCAAAACACACACTCACACACCACACACAAACATGCACACACACACACAAACACACACAATAAAAGGCTATATATTTGTAAATATTTCACACTTTTGATATGCCTTTGTCTAGCAGAGGGCAAAATATGATCTACCGAAATGATGCTACACACGCACACACACACACACACACACACACACACACACACACATAAGCTTTGGGCATTGCATTTCATTAGGCCTCCAGAAAAAACATAAGCTTGCTGTGTGTGTGTGTGTGTGTGTGTGTGTGTGTGCGTGTGTAGCATCATTTCGGTAGATCATATTTTGCCCTCTGCTAGACAAAGGCATATCAAAGTCAATTTGACCTGGAAAAAAACAGGTTTTATTATTTGCTGACATTAAAAATGGTCAAAATGGTTTCAAAACAATCTCCTGGCTTTGAAATATACCAGCCTGTAATTGTGCATCAACCTTTGTGCCTCTATAGTGAAAATAATTAAAAATTTCTGTTTTGTTTTTTTTTAACTAAAAAATGAGGCATTTTTGTACATAAATAAGGTTTATTATACCAAATATTAATTTTTTTTTGCAAAATATATGTTGGAAACAAGTTAGACTAAAAATGTGAAAAAAAAATGGCTATCATATATACTTCATTTTTTATAAGCAGTCAAAACAGACAAGGTCAAGTTGACTCGGCACTCCTAATTTGCATAGGAATTCAGGAAAGGAAAACAGGAGGGTTATCCCTTGTATGATGTTCGGGTCTGTGGGACCCGTATTCATAAGTATTTTAGCCCTCCATGTCAGAATTACAGTGAAGATCCTCTAAGTATATACAGTATACTTAAGAAGGAAATTCCATTTTGATTATGTTATAAATCAGCATGATTTGGGCTTGTTCTTGTTTGCCGTGATTTATTTAATGTAAAAAGATGACAAACAGACAATTCTTTCTATATGATGCATACATAAGTGGTACTGCCAGAAAGAAAGAACTGGTCTGATTTTGACGTGTTCTGTATATAGGCCACTCCTACGCAGTACTGAGAGCACAGTTGTGTTTGGCTGCTGATGAATACTGTGGGAGGAAGAAAAACTCTTTTTTTGCTAACCGGCAGAGACCCACATTCATGCTGTTTTTCAGACTCTCAACCTTTACACTAGACTTATACAACGCTCAACAACACTGCTGGGCTTGGGTAAACATTCTGCCTTGGGGAACATTAAAGCATATTCAAACAGAAATGGTCAGATAGGATCTACACAAGACATTTCAGCTATACTCTAGAAAAAAAATAAACATTTTAGTATCTAGCATTCTGATGGGATTTTTGGTTTGTCTCTCTACTTAAAGTTTCAATGTACAACCTTGCAACTGTTTCCTCTCAGTTCCAGGTAGAACCCCAGTGATTAAATGCTATAGACAACTAAAATAGAGCTAGATACACAGATTCTTTATTGTTATTACACAGGGTACAACCTAATTAAGTGTCAGACCTTATAGTGCATAAAAAGGCAAAAAGAAATAAGAAAAAATGTATACACATAAAAATAATAGAATATGAGCATTAACAAGTGATCCAATAAATACTATTCAGTTAAGGTAGTAGAAAGCTGAGATATTATACTTATATACACACTATATTTCACAATGCGAATAGTAAAGTATACAGTAAAGTTTAGTAACCACAACAGTTAATTGTAAACAATACTATGGGATTGCACATTCAATGTCTTCTGTACATATTTGTGGTTGAGAATAAATAAATATGAGGTAGGAGTTCAACGAGTCCAACGAATCCAACATGTGTGTGTGTGTGTAGTGCAAATAGAACATTGAACACTGAACATTCAACGATGGTGTTTTTTGGTGTGCAGTTCTCTAATGGCTCTGTGGTACAAACTGTTTATATACTAACGTATATACTAGCAGAAATCTATATACAGTATATTAGCCTGCAAAATAGTTTATAGTGAAGTATAAAATGTATTACTTGCAACAATTATTACATTTTTGTGATTAGATAAATCAGGCCTGAAGAGTTCAATATCTGTTGTTTTTACATTTTACAAAGCCAAATGTGTTATTTAATAATTAAAAATGTATGCATATGACTAATGAAATGAAAATTTAGCACAACATATTTAAAAAAAACTCTTGCTAGCAGAGATTTCTGGAAAGCTAGAAACCTTACCAATGCACATGTAGTACCTCTACAAGTCAGATCGAGTGCTTAATAATCTAATCTGGTCTTTGAAAAAAATACATACAGTCAGCACTGACATGACTTTGGAGTTATATAAAAACATCACAATTAGCTGCCCAGTTCAAGTCTGTAATTTTCCTATTTACTGTGTCTTGTTGTCTTACATAACACACTATGAGCAACATGTGTCCAGACCACAAAAAATGAGGCTGTAAAAGTGTAGCAAACAACACCAAAGTTGTTTAGAGCCCAGTCCAGTGTCTCTTTCTCATAGTTTCCATTACATTGAATGGAATTTTGGGAAGTACAGTCTGTACAATTTACTGAAATCTCTGGATATAGCAAATTAAGATCTGGTCATACATGGTTTAAGTATTTTGTATTTTAACTGAACGACATACAAAAGGTGTTGGATATGTTTTGTTTTGTAAATCATTTTGTGTTCCTGTGGATAGTCCCACATGGTTACTCTAAAGATTAGAAAATGTTTAATTATCAGATCATTTTTCATCAGATAATCTCATGGGGATTCTGTAGAATTGTACCCAAGAACAGCTGCTGTAATTGTAAAGACTGTACTAGGCTCATCCCAGGAGTTTCTCCAAGATAATGTTATATCTGGCTTGCTCATTATAGTTATACAGAGACAACGACAGTGACAGTTGCAGGTAGTTGCAGTCAACAAAATCCAAATTGATAGACAAGAACTGGAAAGGCAAACTTATGAGTAAAAATGAATGATGTAATGACTCAAGGCTAAACAAATATCAAGAACAAGATCGTAGACTTCACAGTTAAACAGAGGCTAAGAATGTGAGTTTGTGTGATAGACAGACAGACAGACAGACAGATGGTTTGGAATCGGTATGGTTTAAGTATGATGTATTTTGGATCTTGTATTTTTGGGTAGTTGCATGATAAACTATTAATCCTTAATGGCATGAATTTATCATCACTCAAGAATTCCTCTTTGGTCCTTTTGATGCTTCATGTTTCGACTTAACACTATTGAAGATTATTCCTAGGTAAAAACATTAATATGGATAATTTCCTTAATCATTCATTCATTCATTCATTCATTCATTCATTCATTCATCTTCTACCGCTTATCCGAACTACCTCGGGTCACGGGGAGCCTGTGCCTATTCCTTAATCATAGCAATTAAAAATGCTCAGTAAATATGTCGTAAACTGTAAATCACTTTTACTTGTATAGTGAATATTAGCTAATAGTACTTGACATTAAGAAAGGCTGAATCCAAACTAAGCAGGGGACAATGACTGAGACATGTGGCAATGACTTAGACATTACCTCAGCTGGACAAAGCCTTCTGGAAAAGTGAGACACTCTTAGCAAAACAACCTGGTTATAATTAAAACCTATTAATAATTTTCCAACACCTAATTATTGCTCCATCTATGAATTTTTTAATGGTCAGTTCATTTTAAGTAATAAATCTAGACCTTGTAAGTGGTTTTCTGGGCTGAGATAATGGATCGGTTTTGTCCAGGAGGCTGGTCTGTGTGTCAGTTAATATGGTCTTGGCTGTGGTGTGAAGAATTAATGGAAATTCCACCAGATATTCTAGGCAATTACTGCAGTTTTATTGTCTTAAATAAAATCATGGTTTTATTTATTTGTTTTGCCATTAAATGTATCTCATGTATTGGCACCATGTATTAATACCTTAATAAAAAAAGGTGCAACAGTGTCCTAGTGTCCTAGTATACATTTGGTCATGTATTAATTAAGTTAAATATTATATGTGAAGTTTTGTTCTGATCTGTGTTTACTTCTTCAGGAATGAAGGCCAGGTCTCAATTTGAGATGAACCACCTTTGGAAGATCATCATCTTTCCCTTATCACTTCTTCTGTACCTCTCAGGGAATGTAAAGACCCAAGTAAATCCAAGTAAGTCAGTTCTTTTCTACATTAATAAGTAAGGAATAAGACATTACATGCTTTGCTTCTTGCTCCACAACAGTAATTTTTCAATGGTAAAAAAAAAAAAATATATATATATATATATATATATATATATATATATATATATATATATATATATATATATATATATATTCATTAAAGAATGCCATATTACATTAAATGTTGCAGAACATCTACTAAGCAAGTTAGCTTCTGTTATGACTTACATTATAGCAGCACTAAACAGTTATAAACAATAATCATTCTCTTACCAACTGCTCATTTTTGTCTAGTTTGCAGTGAATAAGACAAAAACTGCAGATTGTCATTTTCTAGAGAAATCACAGTGGTCACAAGTACAAATTCCCACAATGCCTAAGCAATCGTTTATATTATGACACTTAACGGAGCAATTAAGAATTAAGGGCCTTGCTCAGGGGCCCAGCAGTGGCAGCTTGGTGGACCAGGGATTTGCAACCTTCTAATTGGTAGTCCAACAGCTTAATCACCTTAACCAACCCCATCCTACATATTGCAGAATCAGTGGCCAGGACCCAAGGGAGTAAAACTGGTGGGAATTAGCAGGTGACTAATTTAGGGAGAAAATTAAGATAAAAACAAGCTACAGCTTTACCAGTGAATCTTCCAAAACACTTACAGTGGAGACTTCCAAAACACTTACAGCCTACCTCCAAAAATGCTAAACATTTCTCATCTCCTCAAAGAAAACAAGAAGAGTCAAGTCAAAAAGCTTTTATTATCACTTTGATCATATATAGCTGATGCAGTACATAATGAAATGAAACGTTGATACATAAAGACACAAAGCTACTTAAGATAAAGAACTCAGGGCTAAAATGTAAAAATGAAACAGACAACAAAATACACTACAAAACAGATACATAAAATAGCACAGAGCAATATACAGTCCTTAAATTTGTTTATATGGCAAGTCTCTGTTTATTACTGGTTTGCTAGCACTATTGTCAGAGATTAAAATTAATCAACGTCTTCTGACAAATCAGAATTGTGAATGCTACAGTGCTGCAGTATACCATCTTGCTTTGGCAAACACCTTTGCTTTAAAGTGTACATTGTGCAAATTTTACCTTGTTGTAATGAGTTTGCACATTTTACCATATTGCTAACTGATCCTATAGCTTTAAATTCCATTTACTTTAGTGGACATCCAGTTATCAGGCCTGGAAGTTGTGTTATACTGTATATTAAACTTTCTAGGAAGCTTTGATCCACGCCTTTCTACTCAGGTTCTTTTTCACCAGCATGGGTGGTTTGCGAGGAGGAAAGTGTGATGTCAGTGTGAGGTTCAATTATATTTTACAAGGAAACCAGAACGTACCACATGCTAGGCAGAGATACAGTAGGGACAAAGGAAAAAGAAGGGAAGACTGCTGGCTGTTCAAAGTTTCCTCAAGAAGGAAAATCACACCATGCTGTTAGTTTAGTGTCAAGAAGTTCATTTAGATGTTATAAAGGTCATTTCAGAAGTTATGGCACGTTATACAGATGTATGTCGAAGCGTGGCAGTGGAATGCATGTGGAATGTGTGGAGCACTTTACTGGTTACATTTAATGTACAGCTGTGCTGCTTGCTGCTTTATGGCACGTTAAATGGATAAATGTGCAGTTCTTTATACTGATTAACAAGATAGTTTAATTGTTGCCTTATTGACACGTGACCTAACATATAGCATGCTTCAAGGGAAATAAATAATGAGGTGATCTATACTGTATGTGAACGTGTCTAGGATAAAACTTTATTTATTTATTCCTAGCTCCTTCCATCCCAAACTGCTAACCAGTTAGTTAACTTCTAACCACCTTGTGTTTGCCACAGGAACATATAAGTAAAATGGTTGTAGCTTAATGTCAAGGTGGATTGTCATGTTCTTATATCATTATGTAATGTATAAAATAATAAAAAAAATAA
The DNA here is from genome assembly GCF_030014155.1 of Tachysurus vachellii. Lineage (NCBI taxonomy): Eukaryota > Metazoa > Chordata > Actinopteri > Siluriformes > Bagridae > Tachysurus > Tachysurus vachellii. The sequence goes on from NC_083463.1 coordinate 7,245,414, forward strand.
TTACTCTAACAATTTCAGTCATCAATAACATTATCTAAGAAAGCTGGCCAGATTAATAACTGCTAGTAAACCAGTGCACATTCCTAGTGATTTATTTAAGCCAAACCTGTCAAAATATATTAAAAAAAAACAATAATAAATGAATAAATAAAAATAAATAACTATAGCGAAGTATTGTAGCTAGCTAGCTAGCTTTAAAAACAAGCACTGTATGAATACTGAAAAAATGCCATTTTAAATAGTAAATGTGTCAGTTTGTGTAGTTGTTTATTTTGATGCAATAGCAAAGCAATGTAAGGTGTCAAGATAGCTTTAAACACAAGCTCTGTAGGAAAAGTAAGGAAATAAACTTTTTCCCATAACTGGGTTTTTGAAACACACCGAAGTTCAAAGAGCCAGACTTAATTATCTGCATGTCAGCTTGGAGTCATGGATGCATATTTTCCCAGTAATCTCAGCGGTATCCATAGCATTAAAACAAAAGAACAATAGAAAACTGTCTCTTAACTTTCTGTGGTTTTATGACTCTGTGTTATTTTGTGTCTGCATCTATCCAGTTGGTATCCTCTAATTGTATAGCTAAACCAGGCTCTGGATCAGATTGTGCTCCTCTGTGCTGTTGAATCCCACTTCTTCCCACAATACCAGAGTTCTGAGGCCATTGCCTGCCAGACAGGATATTTTACTGTGCTTATAGAAATTGTTTACATATGAATGAGAGATTAATGCTTTATGTAATTTTAGTTTGTATCAATTCAAATCTAAGATTAAAAATTTCCAGAGATTAACTTCTGGAAGGGATTGATATGTTGTGATATGTTCCTGTATCTAGAGAAGCCATTTTAGGAAGAGAACAACTTTATTAAGTATTTGAGGCTAATGTAAGAATTGTGACATGAGAAAGCTGCAGTGTTTGTTCTGCAGTTTTAAAAATGTAATATAATAACAAATGGTTTTATAATGCTTTTAGATTGCTAAATACAATGAGAACCATGTATATGTTTTAATAAAGTTGTAAGTAGCTCGTGAACTGGCCCACAGGAAGTAACAAGTGGACTAAGTCATAGTAAATAACTAGTAAACTAGTTCACAGAAAAGTAGTAAATGAATTAGCTCACAGGACATAACCACTGAACAAGCTCACAGTAAATAAATAGTGAACTACAGTAGCTCACAGAAGTTAGCTACTGAACTAGCTCATAGGAAATAGCTACTGAGCTAGCTCATAGTAGTGAAGTAGTTTACAGAAAGTAGTTAGTAAGCTACAATAGAATAGAATAGAATAGAATAGAAATGAATTGTCACCTATACATTACAGTACAGTACAATTCTTTCTTTGCTATCTCATGATAGCATCTAGCAGCTAGCTCAACAGCAACAAGCTCATAGGAATTAGTCCCTGAACTTCCTTACAGGAATTAGCAAGCTAACTAGCTTACAGTAAATAGATAGTGAACTAGTTTGCAAAAATTAGCAAATGAATTAGCTCACAGCAAGTAGATAATACACTAGCTCACAGGACCTAGCAAGTGAACTAGCTCACAGTAATTTTTACTAAATTAAGTGTCCAGGTACCATATTATTTCTTCCAAGGACAAATCCACTCTGAATAAAATATATTTAAACTTTATAATTACAATAAGGTCTTAAGGGGTTTTATCTTTCAAAAGTTATGCTATCAAAAGTTAAGTTCTGATAAAAAAAAAGCTAATTTCTCACAGATATAATGAAAATAAAACATAAACCAATAAAGAAATATCCACAATTGACCACATAATTTGGCATAATAGGTTCCTATTGTGTTAGATCACAGGCTTTCTGATACAGTGAAGAAATCTCTTGAGATAAATGTGATACTGAGATAAATATGTGATAGATTTTGCTTTATGTGTATAAGGAGAGAGATACTTGAGAAAGTAAAATGCTTAGGCATGAATTACCATCCATCGTTAAGCTTTTATTGTTGATCCAATTGCAATATAACTAATATTAATGGATGGATAGTGAAGAATTATAGTATACAGTTGTTTAGTGGTGATGTTTGGTGGATTATAGAAGCTCTGAATAGTTTAGGATCCATCAGTTAGTATGTCAAATCCCTCTTTGGCTGCATCTGAGTTTCCTGGGAGCAGTGAGAAGCCGTGACCTTGCTTTGAGCTTATTATTGAATGTAGAAAGAGAGAAAGTGCAATCGTTCACAGTGGATTCAGCAAAAAGCCTGGAGTCTGTGGCTAGAGCATACCAGACATTTTGACAACAGGAAAGTACATTGAATCGGGTTCACTTTCTTTAATTTTTCCAGAAGCACTGTGAGATTTCCAGAGTCTTATTGTGCAGCTCGCACTCCACAGAAGCAGAGCGATCCTCAATCTCACAGCTGTGGTTGCAGAGGTTAGACAAGGCATAAAGACAAGGATAAAGGATAATAATTTGCTGAGAGATCTACAATATGATTTTCAGATCTTTCTTTTTTCTTTCGCTATATTTTTTTACATAATAAAAACCTATGGTCTCTAATTAGCACTATGTAAACTGTATTTCATAATCATCACACTCTGTATTAAGCAGTCTTATATAGGCCTGGGTTATACTTATTACAAGACTGCACATGATTTTGTAGACAAAGCAGCAAAATGAGCAGCAGCATTCACCTCCTCGCCTGGAGACCTTCTGTACTTTTAAAGTATTAACAGTGATATCAAGTAACATCCCTGACTGACAGACTTCCATGTCAACCACTAAAATGTTCCATGGTCAATCCAGAAGCGTAGAGATGCTCATGTTCATACTAAACATCCTTAATCAGGCGGTGGGGGCACGGTGGCTTAGTGGTTAGCACGTTCGCCTTACACCTCCAGGGTTGGGGGTTCGATTCCCGCCTCCGCCTTGTGTGTGTGGAGTTTGCATGTTCTCCCCGTGCCTCGGGGTTTCCTCCGGGTACTCCGGTTTCCTCCCGCGGTCCAAAGACATGCATGGTAGGTTGATTGGCATCTCTGGAAAATTGTCCGTAGTGTGTGATTGTGTGTGTGTGTGCCCTGCGATGGGTTGGCACTCCGTCCAGGGTGTATCCTGCCTTGATGCCCGATGACGCCTGAGATAGTTAAGCGGTAGAAAATGAATGAATGAATAATCAGGTGGTATAATGTGTCATCTGCATTTCATTTTAGATTGAAATGTGAACTAAAATGCCTATTTCAAGACTTTTTCCTTTTATACAGGGCATGTTTGGGTAGCCAAGCACCTCACTTCCGGGTCTGGTTAAGTCTACTGTCTAAAAGTTCCAGAAACTCAGAGACTCCGAAGTCATCTTGGACGGGTTTTCTCAGTCATGGAGTGTGAATTTAAATTTTTTTTCTTATAGCATTACTCATGACTTAGACTCTTAGAAAATTACTAACTCACACGGACTCCAGGAGGCTCTATTTAAAAGACATAGGATCTTTCAATGTGTGGCTGCACCGATAATGTTTCATAAAATGCTTTTCAACTCTTCATCTCTAGATTTAATGATGACTGCTATTTGATAGCCATAAACTGCAGTTATAACTAAATAGATCTATTTTGGTGGCAAATTTTCATCATTTTCCTGTTGGTCTGAAAGAAGCAGTTTCCTGTATGCTGTAATCTCTCAGCACTCCACCACATTCCCCTGAAATTAAACTGCTGAAAATTTTATTTCCAGCAGCAGGAAAAATGCATTGCACTAGATATGAGACATCCTCCGAAGCCAACTTTCCCCTTTTTAAAATTCCCAAGCAGTGTAGTTATAGCGTCCACTTTTTCCTCATTTTCTTTATAAAGAAATGTTAAAAGCATGAGGTCCTGTGCACAATGTATATGTGCAGCATACAGAGAAACCTTATATACCACTGAAACCCTGCTAACAAGATGTGTTTGATTTTGTTTATTTTATGTCTGTCCATCAGTGATGTATGACCTTTTGTGAGGGTGTGTGTATCTTCTTTGCATGCTTATGTGTATTCTTGAGTCATTGAGTATGTTTGTGTGTGCGAGGCGTTGGAGCCAGCGGTTAGACAGCAAACACGGTGAAACAAAAGTGCCATTTACAAGAAGAAGGCATGAAAAAAAGGAAAAAAGAAGGCTGGCTCACACAGAGTGTAGTGAAAAAGGGACACTTGGAACGAATAGTAACTGCACATAATCCCTTCTCCGGCACAGTGAAAGAAAGCGAGAGGGAGAGGTATTTAACGTTTCTCCAGAGAATATTTGTACTTTTCCACCTCTGAAGTGTGTGATATTTTTAGTCTCTGTAGCTATATGCTAGCTCTGCCTGCTTCATGGCCTGAATCAAGATCCTGCTGCAACTGGCTCCCTTTTCCCACAGGGAAAAATGAGCATTAGCAAGAAAACATACTGAGTAAACACATCTACTCTACAACAGTGGACAGATAAATAAACTTCCTTTCTAGCTTTCTGTGAGGGTTTATTTTTTTACCCTTGGATCTGCATTTTGATTAACAACATTTCTGTTGTTTGGCTACAAGCAAAATTTTCTTTCGTTTTCTTTCAATTAATAGAACAGTAAAACAGTAAAGAGCTCAAAGTAAATTGCTGGGTCTAAACAGATTATGGGATGAACCTTGGAAGACATATTATACCAAAAAATCTCTAATAGATCTTCAGCTGAATTGAGATCTAATGACTGGGAAGATCAAGGCATATAAATTACACCCTTGTATCCACAGCCAACCCTCATGTGCTGTTGATGTGTGCGGAGTCACCCTGGTAGAGACCACTCCCATCAGTATAGCAATGTTTCATTATAGGAAAAATAGGATCGGTCGGTTCAGTGGTTACTAATCAGGGGTTCAAGCCGCAGTACTGCCAAGATGCCACTGTTAGGCTCTTGAGCAAGGCCCTTTACCCACTCTCCAGCTCTAGAGGTGCTGTATAGAGTCTGACCTTGTGCTCTGACACCAGTTTCCAAACAAGCTGGGATACACCCAGAAGAAGAAAGAAATTTCATTGATGTGATGTATATGAGAGAAAATAAATGTTTTACGTAATTCTAATGGGACACATCAACAGTTAAATAAGAAAAAGCTCCCTCAGCATAACAGAGTAATCAGATTTTGTTTCATCTGCCTGAGACTGACCATTTTAAGTCTTCTTCTTCTTCTTTCGGCTTTTCCCTTCAGGGGTCGCCACAGCGAATCATCTCTCTCCACCTGTCCCTATCTTCTGCATCCTCAACACTTGCACCCACTAGCTTCATATCCTCATTAATTACATCCATATACCTCCTCTTTGGCCTTCCTCTTTGCCTCCTGTCTGGCAGCTCCATGTCTAACATTCTCCTACCAATATACTCACTCTACCTACTCTGAACATGTCCAAACCATCTTAATCTGGCCTCCCTAACTTTGTCCCCCAAATGTCCAACATGAGCTGTCCCTCTGATGTACTCGTTCCTAATCCTGTCCTAATCTTTTCACTCGTATGTGTGGAAAAATATCCTGCAAAACCAGAGACAGGTCATCTTTACATTTGGCCTCTTTGGCTTATTTTTTTATTTTTTTATTTTTTTGGGAAAAAGCATTTGCAATAAAAAAAATCATTGACCTTTGTTCTGTTAAAACATAAACTGTGGCAAATGTGTTCTGCTTCAGTACAACCCTGTCCCATCTAGCAGAAGGTTTTGTTAGGGGATTCAGCTTATGTTGGCCCGTATCAGCTTGTCCTGGGCCTCTGAGGTTTCCTCCATTTTGACTTTTTAAGCAAACATTTGGAGGAAAGCCGGAAAAAGAAAAGGGATACAAAAAGACCTTCTCTGCTCTTCTTGCTTTTACTGGAAAGAGCACAAAGGCTTTCTGTTGTGATGGAGAGGCCACGTGGACTTTGAGAGGCCTTGTGCACTTCCGAGTGAACTTTTAACATTACGCACAAAAATATACACATACGAGTATATCTGAGCATCTAAACTTTTACAGCAAATAAAGCATTTTTTGACATTTGTGATTTCATGATTTCAGTTTTGTGCCATTTTGATATTTTAGCTGGCTTGTTAGCAGCTTTGCAAGTTTCATTTATATATTTTTTTATACTTGATATTATCACTGCAATATGGAAGTATTAGAAACCAAGAGTGTATTTTTTTTACATGAGCAAGTTAAATTCTACCTCTTTTAATAGAGAACAACTAGACAACATGTCTAATTTTTAATTTAGTTTAGGTTTTTTTTTTCTGTCAGTTTATTTGTCCATTTATTGGATGTCACTGAGAAACAATTAGAGTTGTGTGAACGCTAATGCAATGGAAATGATTCAACATAATATGAGTTTAAAAGTGAGGAAGGGGTTAAAGGTTATAGCAAGGCTCAATACTACAGATAAGGCTTATTATCACCTCATTAATGTGTATATATTGCTACCATGGATTAAGATGAAATAATTAATACTTAAATAGGAAAAAAAGTAAATAGGAAATGTGTAAATAATAAAATTTCTGGAGACACCTCTATTTTTTTATTATTTAAATTTTTTTTTTTTTTATATATATATTTATTTCTTCTTCTAATTGTACCTACTTTGTGCCTTATTTTTATTCCTTACTTTTATCATCTCTCTCACTCTCTCATTTTCTACGGCTTATCCGAACTACCTCGGGCCACAGGGAGCCTGTGTCTATCTCAGGCATACTCTCATTCACTCACGCAATCACACACTACAGACAATTTTCCAGAGATGTCAATCAACCTACCATGCATGTCTTTTGACCAGGGGAGGAAACCGGAGTACCCGGAGGAAACCCCCGAGGCACGGGGAGAACATGCAAACGCCACACACACAAGGTGGAGGCGGGAATCGAACCCCCAACCCTGGAGGTGTGAGGCCAACGTGCTAACCACTAAGCCCACATGCCCCCCCTCCTTACTTTTATTCTCTACTAATTGGTTATTTTAATACCAAAAAAGTCGTTAAAGCATTTCACTACATGTTGTACTGGGTATGATTGTGTACAAATAAAATCTAAATTGAATTTTAAATTTTGACACTGAACTGGCAGGGAAACGTACTGCTGGGCGGTTGTGACACTTATTTGGTTGTCCTATTAACATGTTATTATTCAATAATTACCATGAATTATTCACTAAAATAAATAATATAGTAGAGCTTTCTAAGAATTATGAGAGGGAGGAATGTTAATGTGAGGTAAAGAGTACTGGTATAAACGTGTATACTTTAAATAAGTATAAATAAATTTTGACGCCTCCCTGGGGAGGTGTTCCGGGCATGTCCAACCGGAAGGAGACCCCAGGGAAGACTAGGACACGCTGGAGGGACTATGTCTCTCGGCTGGCCTGGGAACGCCTCGAAATTCCCCCGGAAGAGCTGGAGGTGGTCTGCCCCCGCGACCCGGCTCCGGATAAGCGGTAGAAGATGGATGGATGGATGGAAATTCCTTATTTTATGGTCCTGAATCTGATATAAACTGTCAGTCACTGACACTGAGTCAGTGTAAGTTCCGTGAACTTACACGGAAGATCAGGGGTGAAGATAATAGCTTCAAACAGCTTTTTAGATGTTCTTAGTGTATCTCAGAGAGCAGAAATGGGTTTGTTATAACCATATATGCTTTACGATGAATATATTTCCACTAGTAGGATAGGAAACAACATAAATACTTTTAAAAAACAAAATTTCTATAGTCCTGATGGTCTGCTTCCACTGTGGAGTGTGACATGACAAAAGAAATCCAATGATGAACATGATCATCACTTTGTTTGCATCTGGTTAATAACCTTCATGCTAATAAGAATTAGTTTCGTTTATTTAGCCAGCACAATAAAAGCTCAGACTTGTAGACTGATATGCTAGAGTCAGAAAGCAATACAGTGCCAGTGTAGGGTTTCTTCATTTTTGGTGTTTGACCATATCGTCTACCACTCATGTGCATGAAGATTAAAGCTATATAAACTATCTTCGTCTTTCTTGCTCTGTATTGTAATAATATTGATCAAAGACTTGCCATCATTTGTTTTACAGCACACAGGTCCCATGTGTAATAAACATAGGGTTTATAAAAGTTAACAGTCAGCATACCATGCAACCTCGGTAGTATCAGGATTAAATTACAGAAAAAGAACTAAAAGTGGGAAGGAAAATGTTCTCAGGAGGTGGGCTTACTTTAATCATGTCCTTTGTGAAGACCACACAAGAGGCATGTGAGAATCTGACCCTTGTTTCAGGCCAAACCAGAATGTCCGGACACTGTTCCAAATGGTGCAAGCCATAAGAGTGCTATATATTTTGAAACTATATTTCTTTAGGGTAACCACAGCGGGATGTTAGTGGGACAAAAGGGTGTTTCTCCAGTTTCTGCTCCAGCTAAACCCATGCCAGCCCTCAAACTCTTGATTCATTTATTATTATTGCAATTCTGATTTTGCAATTCAGACAGAGTATCATCTAGCCCTAGAATATTGGCTGTTTTACAAAAAACAAAACAGTTTCTTACCAAAATACATTAAGAGAGTAATGCCTTGAACTCACAAGGACTTCCCTCTCTAGTGCCCTTCCTCGCTGTAGCCCAGTCTTTTTGTATGCAGTATAAAGTTGCAGGATACAGTATCATGTAATTATGTTAGCTAACATACACCAAAACCATACTGTATGTGAAATGTGTCATGTCATTTATTCTAACTTTATTTATTTATTTGTTTGTTTATTTATTTATTTATAGAAACATCACTAATACTTTTGCAGGGTTCTCAAGTTTTGATGACAGGCAAGCGTGACATCCCCCCCACCCCCACCCCCACCTCCCCACAATAATGGGGAGTAAGGATCACTGATCGCATTTTAACCAAATACAAAGTATTCGTTTAATTTCCATATATTAAATTGTGTGTGTGTGAGTGTGTGTGTGTGTGTGTGCAAGAGAGAGAGAGAGAGAGAGAGAGAGAGAGAGAGAGAGAGAGAGAGATTATGACTGTTATGAGGTGTTTATTGTAAGTGTTTGTTGCCTTTTTGGACTATGTTATCATTTGTAATGTTGCTCCCATTTAAAACAGTTCAGCACAAGCCCAGACATTTTTAGGGTCATGATTGAGGACAATGTCCCGTCCAGAGACAAGCTGTTTCGTGTTGAGGTTTTGTTCAAACCGACCATCGAAAATACCCTCTCTAATGAATATGTTTTTTTTTTTTTAATTGGTTGTTGTGTTAAATCTTATCCCATATACAATAGTGCTATTTTCTGATTGGCTATTGTGTAGCCTCTTTTTTTTTGATTGGCTGATAAGTGTCAGCTCGTCTAAGAACTCCAGGGGAGACGCACTTGGTTCCTGCCCGGTTCCATAGAGACAGCAATGTGGACAGATACATTTTGGGTGCTGCGGCATATTAAATATATGATAAATAGTCAAAAAGTTTTTCTGCATGAGAAATACGATGTGTGGTGGGAGAGCGTGACAAAAGACCGAAATGTGTGACTGTCACTCTCAATGCGTGACACTTGACAGCCCTGCTTTTGATTGCTAGATAAATTGATCAAATTCAAAGTAATTTGGTGAATGCTAGTCAGCTGCCAAACACATTTTTGTCAGCCAGCTAAATTTGTTTATTATAAATTGGTGCTTCAGTTTATGCTACTTAACAAGTTAGCAACACTGTTGGCTAGATATTTTGGTTATATATTTGGTGTTTTGGTTAATGTTATTTAGCTAGTTATAACAATATTGTCACCTAGCTAACATAAATAAGTCCGTAGTGAAGTTAGGTTAGTGTTGCTTAGCAAATCACACTATTACCAGATATCAATCGTAGCTAATGGCAAGTTGGTGTTTCAGCTAAGGTTAGCTAGCTAACTAGCAATTAGCCAAAGGTTCATATTCAGTGCTAAATCATTTCATTATTGATGAAAACACAAGAGTAAGAGTATTTATGAGAATTAATATTAACCATTAAAAGACTATGTAAAAGAAAGATAACTTACTAGGACAAGATCATCTGATTTTGAAAAACACCTACCAATCTAGTATGCCTGATGTTTTCTGAAACTTTATTCCAGATTCCTGTTAACTCTTCAAAGCCATTTACAATCTTATAAATCCACAAAAATTGAGCTATGATGCCTTTATCGTGTCTTTATCTTTATACTCATGTCGCATTGTTTTGTTGAAAGTATTGCCAAGAGTCATACCACAAGTAACTATGAGAGATATAATTATAATAATTTTATAGTTATAATAAAATATAATTAATATAATTTTTCATTTTAAATAAGTGGCTTGAGTGACATTTGTGTAATGATTGCTTGTGACTTTATATTAATAACAGGTCTTTATATTTGCTGCAGGTGTATGTCGATCCCCTCTAGGGATGTCTGGAAGGCAGATCTTAGACGAAGACATTGTAGCATCAAGTCAGTGGTCTGAGTCAACAGCAGCAAAATATGGCAGGTAAGACTGTATAATCAGGTTTAAAATTCTAATATCAACATTTTATCCAAAAATATACATTCATGTATGATAGTTTGGGTAAAATTTCCTGATTCTCCTTCTGGGTGTTTTTGCTTGCTGGAGCTAGACTGGACTCGGAGGAAGGGGATGGAGCTTGGTGTCCAGTAAGCACAAGCGATCCAGAGAACATGAATGAATTCCTGCAGATTGACCTTCGCTCTCTGCACTTCATCACCCTAGTGGGTACTCAGGGGCGACACGCGGGGGGCATCGGGAATGAGTTTGCCCAAACCTACAAGATCAAGTATAGTCGCGATGGTAGCCGCTGGATCTCCTGGCGCAACCGTCAAGGAAAGGAGGTATGTGATACACTCATGATGGCACACATAGAGTTAATACCCAAATGTGTGCATTGTTTTTCTGACCTCAGTAAATACTCCTGTATATATACTCCTTTCCTTGCCTAAACAAATCTGATAGTATTGCACATGGAAGTAGAGTCACTGCTTCTCATTACCAGTCCTGAAGGTCCAGTGCTCTGTTATGTTTACACTGGGGCAGTGGTGGCTCAAGTGGTTAAGGCTCGATGTTGTTGATTGGAGAATCAGTGTCCAAGACCTAGCACTGCTAAGTTTCCACTGCATCATAGCTGACCTTGTGCTCTGACCCAAACTTCCAAAGTTGGGAAATGTGAAGAACATTTTACTGTGCTATAATGTATATGTGACTAAATAAAGGCTTCTGTTGTATTATTAAATGTTGTTCCCAACAGATGATGTATGGGATCTGACCTATTAACGGCTTGATCGTTTGCTAATGATTTAGATCAGACTTCTTGGTGAGATGGAAAATGTTTCCTTAGCAGAGTTGTAGACCTGCAGTTGCATTAACAGTATCTTGCATCACAAATAATACAGGCTCCTCAGCTCTGTGGTAGTATATGGTTCCCTATAAGTGCAAAACACATTAACAAGCCACAAAAAGTTAAGCGAAACCAGAAACAGATACAGATGTATTCATGTATATTCACTTACGTGCCACAGCACTATAGTGTATCACAGACTTATCGTAATTCAGTCATTCAGATAATAATTTATCTCATTATCAACTGCTGTGTGTTGATTTCTGTTAAAGGTAATTGAAGGCAACAGGAATGCCTATGATCTTGTGCTCAAGGACCTGGAGCCACCCGTCATTGCACGATTCGTGCGCTTCATGCCCGTCATTGACAATTCCATGAACGTGTGTATGCGTGTAGAGCTCTATGGCTGCGAGTGGCTAGGTAAGAAAACTACACGGCAGCTTCGGCTTCATCTCATTTACAAAGTTTAAGAGGGTGACCGTGGAAAAAAACTCTCGATATAAAGTTAATTATGGTAGTTATATTATAGAAGAGGAAACTTTGTAACTGCTGCACTTTCAGTTCTTAGTTTAATTATTAAGCTGACAAACAGTCTGTTTATCTGTCTTGGCAGCGATGTCTTAGTGACTCTCACGTCTCTTTCTTTCCAGGTCATGTTAACACTATCTAATGAAGCAGGACATTAAGCTTATTGCCTGTAAAATCTTTCAGTGGTGTAAGAAGCCAGGTTTCGTTATCTTGTAGTTTACTCTTCTATTGCAGATTATTATGTAATTCACTGATAAAAGGTTTCAGCCTTTTGTCTTCTTCAGTTATCTTTTTGTTGTTAGACAGAAACGTGCTTGTCTCAGATAGCAGCCAAATAATAATAATAATAATAATAATAATAATAATAATAATAATAATAATAATGTTTCTGTTAATTAATCTTAAGACAAGTAATTAACTGGATGATATCTCCTATGCATACCTATGAACTTTATTCCCTTTAACTGAGATCCACTTGAAATTCCCTTCCATGTCATTTTAGTTACTTCCTTATTGCAGTTTTGCATTCAGCTCAAGGGTTCAGGTTAACAGTCATAAAAAAGGCTACTCATCATTATGTTTTATATATAAAGTGAACAGTGTAAGAAGATTAATATCTGTTAATAAACAGGCAAACATCACATCGTAGCGTTAGAAGGTCACTGAAGGTCATAATGCCCTGGATTTGGGCAATTTGTTTTTGACAACACCATGTAATCAATTAGGGCTGTTTTACGTGAATGGAAGATTTCTTATTAAGATGCACACTGACCTTCATACATAAATGCAGAGTAATTACCAAATAACCAAGTTTTGTTTTTGGGACAGTAAAATAAGGAGCATTTGAAGAAAAAAAAGCATTTGCCTCCGATTTTTTTTTTATACAATTTAATTTTTTTTTGAAACTTCAGAATTTAGTACTTGAGCTTGAATTCGCAATTTTTCTTGTAAATACTTTTATCCCTTTATCATGCAGCAATGAAATTTGAATGAAATATTACACAGGAAAACCCAACAATAGACATCACAAGGATCTACATCTAAGTACATCTGCATCTAAGATCTACAAGAAAGTGTGAAGCTAACCATTCAAAAAATGTGTTAAACCACTAGAGACAGCAGTCTTGAAACATTTTTTTGTTTTCCTGTTAAAGCAATTTTAATTCCTTCTGTCTGTTTGCAGATGGTCTGGTGTCGTACAATGCTCCACTCGGTCAGGGGATGGTCTTCCAGGACCAAGAGGTTTACCTCAATGACTCGGTATATGACGGTGCCATACTTCAAAGGTTGGTTCGATAACATCTGTCGGAAGAGAATCTTTAGGCTCAGGAAGAAATTGTACAATGATGTTAGTTCCTGCTTATTTAATTCAAGCCAAACAGTAAACTGTAATACTAGTGTCCATTTTGAGCTTGATGGTTTGTAACAGTAACAGGAACAACAGCCTGTCTCTGTTTCGGAGCCTATAAACAATATTGATGTGTGTGTGTGTGTGTGTGTGTGTGTGTGTGTGTGTGTGTGTGTGTGTGTGTGTGTGTGTGTGTGTGTGTGTGTGTGTGTGTGTGTGTGTGTGTGTTGCGGTTTGCCGTCCTCCCACGCTAACTCTGAGCTGTTTGAAACAAGTCAGTGTGGTTTACTGCAAGCCTAGGACAAGGGAAATTGGTTTTAATACACTTAGGATGAACAAGTTTCAGTGTTATTGGTTTCCATGACTACAGCAAGACACAGAGATGATGAGGGTGGTTTCAATGTTCATGGAAGGATTTGACTCATGTCCTCCTAAATAATGCTTTCCATGAGTGTGTGTGTGTGTGTGTGTGTGTGTGTGTGTGTGTGTGAGTGTGTGTGTTTGTTGTCTTCCTGTACAATGACTTACACGAAAGTGTGTTTACGTGTGTGTTTAAAAAAATACCACAAAATACACCCCACATTGTCACAGTCATTAAATGAATTACAGTTAAATGAAACACTTCTGTTTGAGTGTTAATGAAGTTGCTGGTGGTTATTAAAGCAGTACTACCCCCTTGTGGAGAAACAGGTCCACACATTTTACCCCAGAACGGAGTGAAATATAGAATTATTAATAGAGTATTGTAAAATATTATATCTTGTCTCTTGAAGACATTTTTATAACACAGTTTGTATCGCTGTATTTCGGTTTGCTAATAGATCCTCAGATATAAATGTTGAACATAGAGAAGAGATGAAAAGGTATAAGTTTTTAAATTTGTTAGCTAGATGACCGAGTAAATAAAATTTAAGTTTTGCTACCAGCTCTGTGTTTTAGTTCAAGCTTATTATCTAGTTAAAATTTCAATTCACTTCAAATTTATTTGTAAAGCGCTTTTAACGAACAATGGAAATTGTCTCAAAGCAGATTTATAGAACATAAGAAACATAGTACAAAAAGTTGAATATTATACAAAGATTAATATCTTTATTATCTTTAATAACACAATAATATAATATCTTTAATAACACAAAAGGTCAATATTAACATTAGACTTATATTTAAATGTTTTTGTATTTATCCCGGGGGGCACAGTGGCTTAGTGGTTAGCACGTTCGCCTCACACCTCCAGGGTTGGGGGTTCAATTCCCGCCTCCACCTTGTGTGTGTGGAGTTTACATGTTCTCCCAGGGCCTCGGGGGTTTCCTCCGGGTACTCCGGTTTCCTCCCCTGGTCCAAAGACATGCATGGTAGGTTGATTGGCATCTCTGGAAAATTGTCCCTAGTGTGTGATTGCGTGAGTGAATGAGAGTGTGTGTGTGTGTGTGTGCCCTGCGATGGGTTGGCACTCCATCCAGGGTGTATCCTGCCTTGATGCCCAATGACGCCTGAGATAGGCACAGGCTCCCCGTGACCCGAGGTAGTTCGGATAAGCGGTAGAATATGAATGAGTGAGTGAGTGAGTGTATTTATCCCTAATGAACAAGCCTGAGGCGACTGTGGTGAGGAAAAACTCCCTTAGATTGAAGAGGAAGAAACCTTGAGAGGAACCAGACACAAAATTGAACCTCATCCTCATTTGGGTGACACTGGAGGGTGTGATTATAAACATACAGTCTGACAAATGTGTATTGATGAGGAGGTCGTTGTCCTCAAAGACCACATGGAGTTCGCATCTCCTCTTAGAATGTCTGAATACTTTATAGAGCAGAATCCAACTGGAGCTGGTAAATCTCTAGATGACTCCGGATCCTTACAGGGTTGACCTCATCTCAATCAAGGTCCAAAATCTTCATGACACGGAAAACAACTGGAGCTGGTACAATCTCTGGATGCAATCTCTAGAAGAAGAGAAGCCAAAGCTGTTTGTTTTGTCCATGTTCATCAGTAAATGTCTTTGTCATGTCTCACTCCACAGTGGTGCATAATATGAAGCTCATATAAAAGAAGATACTCCGGATTTCAAGAATTTGTAGTTTTTCATCATTATTTCATCATGTTTTTTATGTAACCCACTGGGGGGCAATTTATTCATAGAAATGTTATTAATTAATTCATTATTTTTAATTGCTAATATTTTTTTTTGCTGATGTAAAAACCCATTTCTGTTCTCTGAGACAGCGGGAAACGAACAAATATACAATCGTGTTAGTAGACAATAAAAACATTTCAGCTATGAAATGTCATGTTCTCATTACATGAAAGATACAGTTAATTCATTGTATTGTCTCTCCGAGGATATGTTTTACTGTTTGATAAGTTTCCACATACATTAATTCATCCAGCTGGTTAAAATGTCTTATGTGGTCAGAAGTGTGTTGTACAGCAGTTGGTGGAATCACAGTGTGCTACAGTAGACTTACAGCTTTAATGTGTGCTGTGCCACAATGAAGCACATTAACTTTAAACAGAACTTCAGTTCAAATTAATATCTTCCTTTGTTTTGTGATGGTCAGTAAGGAATCGTGCGTTTTTGCCCAACAGACAATCACAACATAAACTAATTACACAGAGACAAAATCTGTTTGATCTAATCAACACAAGCTAGTGATTTGTCCAACTCAGATTTGATATGTTTTAATATCTAAAAAGCTGCTGAATACTGAGAAGAACATTGGAGATGTTTGGTCTTTGTTATAAACGTGTCAGTGAAACAAAAAAAAACTGTAATTTTTTTTTACATTATTATTATATATACATTATACATACATTATTATAATGTAATTTTATTACATTATACCTACAATTTATACATAGACTTGATGAACAGGAGAAAAATATGGCTATTAACTATGCATATTAACTTGTTCTCTTTTGTTCTCTTTTGCTCTCTCTCTCTCTCTCTCTCTCTCTCTCTCTTTCTCTCTCTCTATATTTCTTTCTAACTCTCCCTCTCATTGTCTTTCATGTCTCTCTTTTCTTTCTCTTTCTCTCTCTATCTCTCGCTCTCTCATTCTCTCCCTCTCGGCCACGTTCATTTTCCCTTGTTCACTCTCGTGCTCTTTGTCTCTCTCTCTCTCTCTCTCTCTCTCTCTCTCTCTCTCTCTCTCTCTCTCTCTCTCTCTCTCTCTCTCTCTCTCTCTCTCTGTCTCTCTCTCTCTTCCTCAGTATGACAGAAGGTTTGGGCCAGTTGACGGATGGTATGTGTGGTCTGGATGATTTCACTCTCAGCCATGTTTACAATGTGTGGCCTGGCTATGACTATGTGGGCTGGAACAACGAGACAGAAACCAATGGATATGTAGAGATCACGTTTGAATTCGACCGAACACGCAACTTCACCACTATGAAGGTATTGAGTCTGTGTGAAATCATCCAGTGTTTCTTTTAACTGAAAATACAGTAAGCTGCAGAATTATTGGGACATTTAAAAAAAAAATAAATAAAATAAATATTACACATAATGATTCAAAATATTGGATAACAAAATATAAACTGCATTTTTGCTGAAATATTATAGAAATATATTTTTTTATAGAAATATTCAAATATTATTTTTTCAATGATCATTTAAAAATATTTTTTTTCGCATAATTTAAATTAGAGTAGAAATATAGAATCATTTTGTGATGCATCATGAATTCTAAGCAGCAGGATAAAACTCATACCAGGTTTCATCCAAATTCATGCAGAAGTGGCTGCAGGACACAAAATCAGCGTTTTCCAATAAATGGTGTAAAACATGGATCTAAAGAATCAGCATGCACAAAATCACAGAACATGAAGGAGCATAAAATGTTCATGCAGAAGGAAATCCACTTCAATCCACTTCAAAACTTACATTTTGGATTTTACTGGAACGTCTGGCTGTTATTCTCCATACAAGCCTCCTGACCAGTAATAATAAACAACTTTATTTATATAGCACCTTTCATCCACGAACAGTGAAGCTTGCAGTGCTTTACAGTGTTGTAGTGCAATATTTAAATATTTAAAATATTAAAAGAAAAGAAAAAGTGTTAGAGATACAATTGTACTGAAAAATATTAATTGTAAAAGTGCCATTAATTTTTAAACCAGTGATTTCTATAAAAAAGTGTCACTACTGTATTGAACATAAGACAAAATGTGTAGTTTGTTGTTTGTTTTTAAAGTTGTGTTAAAACTATTCCACTTTCAGAATAGTTCAGAATATCAGTTAATACATTTTTCTTTTTATTCTGCATATTCCTCATTTTCAGAATAGTTCATGTTTGTTCATAATGTCTGTCTTTCTATCTTTTTCCTTTTTTCAGGTGCACTGCAACAACATGTTCTCACACAGAGTGAAGGTTTTCCAGAAGGTGGTATGCTATTTCCGCTCAGACTCGGACTGGGAGCCGAACCCCGTGTCTTTTAGTCCCGTGATGGATGACGGGAACCCCAGTGCTCGCTTTGTTACCGTGTCCCTCCAAAACCATATGGCTAGTGCCATCAAGTGTCAATATTACTTCTCTGACATGTGGATGATGTTCAGTGAGATCACATTTCAGTCAGGTTAGCATGGATACTTACAGTGACTGATAATAATCGTTTGCTTTACCCATGACTAATAGCAAAGGCATTATAAAATCAAATGTGCATTTTTCTTACCACCAAAAATATGAACATATTATACATGAACATCTCACTTTGGTTTCACTTGCTATTCCAGATACAGCCATGTACAACACAAGTTTACCTCCCCCCAAGACCGACACTCCACCCAACATCTACCCAGGTTAGACCTCATGCTGATCATTTCCATTTGTCTCCTCTGTCTTGTTGTTCAAACACAATAGAGCTACTAAATCTAAATCTTTCTCCCCCTGCTTGGTGCTTTTTAACTCTAAATCTTCTTTGGACTTTTGTATCCCCTGTTCAGGGGAAAAACCTGTTCACAAATTAGATGACAGCAACACTCGAATTCTGATTGGCTGTTTGGTGGCCATCATCCTCATCTTGTTGGCCATCATCATCATCATACTCTGGAGACAGGTCTGGCAGAAGGTGTTGGAGAAGGTGAGATGTGTTGAGACATTAATGAGCCTTAATTAGAGTTAATAAGAGTTATTTCTCTTTGTTCATCTGGCTTCTGACTGACTGTAGATTAGTTTCTCTACATGTCCAGCCTTCACTGTATATGTTTATATGTACTGCTTACATACTGTACTAATTAACTAGCCTTATAATTAAGCCAGAACAGTGTTTTTCAATAAGAATTGTAGATGTAGATGCTTGAGGTATCAATTGACACACTTCTTAAAGCTTTGCGAAGCTGAATGCAATAAAGTGATGAAGTATAAGCTGCAGTATAAATGCTTTTGACCTCCCGGCTGTATCATTTCTGACGCTATGCTCTGATCCACCTTCAAAAGCTGGGATATGTGAAGAAAAGAATTCCACTGTACAGTAATGTATATATTCACATTTCAGTCGTTTGCTGTTTTGCACAATACTTTACATTATCTCAGGGATCT
Source organism: Tachysurus vachellii (assembly GCF_030014155.1). Lineage (NCBI taxonomy): Eukaryota > Metazoa > Chordata > Actinopteri > Siluriformes > Bagridae > Tachysurus > Tachysurus vachellii. The sequence continues at coordinate 7,264,116 of NC_083463.1, forward strand.
GCTGCTATAACACTGTGTTCATTCCAGTATTTCTGCACATGTAATATTGTTTAAACAGACAGTATTTACATTGGTCGGCTCTGTTTCTGTTTATTGTCTTTAATGTATTGTTGTTGTTGTTTTTTTTTGTATTGTCTTGTAATTTTTTTTGCCTGCACTGTCTTTTGTCCTGCACTGTCTTGTCTGTTTTGTTTGTCTTGTCCTGCACTGTGTACACCAGGTTGCACAGATGCACTTTATGTGGCTAAAACTACTCACTAACTACTCACTATTTCTGTCTTTGCTTTTATGTAGCACCAGGATCCTGGAGAAGCATTGTCTCATTTCACTGTGTACTGCAACAGCTATATATGGTTGAAATGACAATAAATGCTTCTTGACTTGACTTGGCAATAATAAAATACTTCTTCTTCTTCTTCTTCATCATCATCTGTTCCTCTGTTTATATTTAGGTCTCTCGGAGGATGCTCGACGACGAGCTAACTGCTAGCCTGTCAATCCAGAGTGAGGCCTTCAGCTGTAACAACAACCTGACCTCCTCAGTAGTCAGCGAGCAGGAGTCCAGCTCTGCCTACGAGCGCATCTTCCCACTCGGAGCAGATTACCAGGAGCCCTCACGCCTCGTCCGCAAGCTGCCTGACGTTTCCCAGGTCTCAGAGGACACTGGTGAGTTCTGCTTATGATCAGAATAATGCAAACTTTTTGTTTTTTTGCTCATTAATTCTTTGGTACTGTAGCGTGTATGGTTCATCGTCTCGAGCAAACATTTCAATACATTTCCTTGTTGTAACAAAAAGCTGAAACTCACTTTTAATGGATATCTATTTACAGTTGCAATAGTCAGTCAATAAAAACAAATAAATAAATAGCGACTTTTTAACTGCAAACATTTAAACTGTAAAATAAATGTTATATTGCTTGTATTGTTTATAATATTTTCATAGTTGCTAGGTTCTTTATAATAGTTTATTTTGTTTATTACTGAGTTAAAGATAGAAAGCTATATTTTGAATTGTGTGTATTGTGAGAAATTTATTTAAAATTGTATTTGTACATATTATGAAATTCATGTTTTGGGCCATAAATATTAAAAAAAAAAAAAACAATTATATGTCACCTATTAAATACATAGTTATTAAGACTTTATTAAATAATGAACATTATTTCTTCTAACAGTCCAAATATTTAACTAGAAGACACTATCTTAATTTTGTTTACTTAAAAAAGAGAGATCAAACGAGCAAAGATTTAATTTATTAACGATAAGATAAGCGATAAGAGCACATTTAATGTAGTGTAATGATAATGTTTTTGTATCTTAAATGTAATATCTCATGGCTTCATTAAGGTGTGTAATAAAACTGTCAGAGCGTAATATATTAAAAAGCAAACAAACAAATAAACAAAATAATAAGATGTGCTTGAATTGTGTTTTTTTTTTTATATATATGCTGCCCTGTACCCTGCTCCCCCCCCCACCTCGCTAGCTCTCTCATTTACTCCCTTTCGATCACTTTCTTTTTCTCTTGTTCTCTTTTGCTCCCCCTATTTTTATTGCTATTATTCTCTCTCTTTAACTCTTTCTCTTTCTTTCTTCCTTTCTTTCTCTCTCTCTCTCTCTCTCTCTCTCTCTCTCTCTCTCTCTATCTAGCTATCTATATATATATATATCGCTCTCTTTCTCATGATCTCTCTCTCTCTTTCTCTCTCTCTCTCTCTCTATCTACCTATCTATCTATATATATATATATATATATATATATATATATATATATATATATATATATATATATCTTTCTCATGATCTCTCTCTCTCTCTCTCTCTCTCTCTCTCTCTTTCATGACCTCTCTCTCCTGTAAGGGTAGAAGTCGTATATTGTATACTGTATGTTAAAGATAACATCCAGTTGATAATGCGATCATTAGGTCTATTCAAGCAGCATGTGTACAGTAGAAAAGCAATAAAAAAAACAATAAAATCTGAAAATCTCAGTTTTTCTGAACGCTTGCAAATATATTTTTTATTTTATCTTGCAATTTTTTATATATATAATTTTTGAATAGCTTTAAATTGTCTCTTGCTTTTTTTTATTAACAGTGTAACTTCCCCATGTAAACACTGATTCTAAATAAAGGCCATTATTTTTTTTATTCTCTGTATGTTTTCTGTGTGTCTGTAAAATCATAAGATCAGCAGGACATACTATAGGTTGCTAATAGGTTGCTAAATAATATTATGAATGGATTTCCTCTAAAATGATGAGCAGACATTCCTTTTAGTTGTCTTTCTTTTATATATGCACTATACAGCATCCAAGTCCACTCAGTCCAGCACTCAAGAAGGTGTTCCCCATTACGCCGAAGCCGACATCGTCAATCTGCAAGGAGTAACGGGAGGAAACACCTACGCTGTGCCAGCTGTGACCATGGACCTGCTATCAGGAAAGGACATCCCTATAGAAGAATTTCCCCGAAAACTGCTCACGTTTAAGGAGAAGCTTGGAGAAGGCCAGTTCGGAGAGGTCAGTCCCAAGAGCTTGAAGGATAAAAATAAATCTGCTGTCAGTGTGTGTGTTTTCAGTGTGTGTTTTCTCAGTGCTGTTCCTCAGATTTTCCCAATGATGTTTCTTCTATCTGTGTCAAACTATGACAGGTACATCTTTGTGAAGCAGAAGACATGGAGGAATTCATGGATAAAAACTTCTCATTTGATGTCAGTGAGAATCAAACCTTGCTTGTGGCTGTAAAAATGTTAAGAGCTGATGCAAATAAAAACGCCAGGTAAAAAGCATGCAGTTATTCTTCATCTTTATGACAATATTTCTTTGGAAGGTGGAATAAATGAATACGTTTCATTTAGAATCTACCGTCATCCATCGCGCCACATCAAATAGCCGTTATAGATTAATCAGCTCTTCTTATCGATTTTTATCCGTAACAGAAATGACTTTTTGAAAGAGATCAAAATCATGTGCCGATTGAAAGATCCCAACATCATCCGGCTTCTGGGGGTGTGCATGAGTTCAGACCCTTTGTGCATGATCACTGAGTACATGGAGAACGGGGACCTCAACCAGTTCCTGTCCCGTCATGAGCCCGAGGGCATGATCGCCGTTCTGAGCAACGCACCAACAGTCAGGTACAAATCTGCACTCAACCTTCACAGTGGAGCTGATAGGGATTGATGTGAAAGCTTAAAGTAAAAACACAAGAACTGAAGGAAGAACTGAATTTCTCATGATTCAAATGTGAAATTTGGATTGTAAACATTTCGTATTTTATCTGTTTTTTTATTATCACCTGCTTCATTGTTAGAAATGTTTTGATGTTTTTATATATGAACTGTTCATTTCATGTTTCATTTATGCAGTTCATTTATTTTCACCTATATTATATATATATATATATATATATATATATATATATATATATATATATGTCTAATTTTTTTTTTGTAATTTATACACATTATTTGTTATTCCTTTATTTCTATGTGCCATTTTTATACCTGATTAATTTATTTTTTTTACACCTGAATTTTTATGTTTATTTTATGTATATTTTATCCACATGATTAATTATTTGCACGTATTGAACGGATTTATCACATATAATTCACACTCTGTTATGTTCGCAAATGCGATTTGATGTTCTCACAAGACAACATTAATTCACATAATTACATATAAAAAAAAAAGTATGCGATTAAGTATGCGAGTGTACACTAACACTGAATTATTCTTACTGACTCTAGTTACAGTAATTTACAGCACATGGCCGCTCAGATCGCCTCGGGAATGAGGTACCTGTCATCACTGAACTTTGTTCACCGAGACCTCGCTACCCGCAACTGCCTGGTGGGAAAAAACTACACCATCAAGATTGCTGACTTTGGTATGAGCAGGAACCTGTACAGTGGAGATTACTATCGCATCCAGGGCCGAGCTGTGCTGCCCATCCGCTGGATGTCCTGGGAGAGCATCCTTCTGGTGAGATTCTGAATATAAACCGGTTTTCTTTCTCAGCACGCCCAAATGTAGCCTGAAAGATGACAAGCTGTGTTGAAATGTCCTTGACAGGGTAAATTTACCACCGCCAGTGATGTTTGGGCGTTTGGTGTGACTCTGTGGGAGACGCTGACGTTCTGCAAGGAGCAGCCATACTCCCAGCTCTCAGATGAGCAGGTCATTGAAAACACTGGCGAGTTCTTCCGAGACCAAAGGAGACAGGTAGATGAGCTACAACAGCATGATGGATGGATGGATGGATGGATGGATGGATAGATTTTTACAGCAAATGAGCTACAACAGCATGCAAGATGGATGGATGGATGGATGGATGGATGGATGGATAGATAGATTTTTACAGCAAATGAGCTACAACAGCATGCAATATGGATGGATGGATAGATGGATAGATAGATAGATAGATAGATAGATAGATAGATAGATAGATAGATAGATAGATAGATAGATAGATAGATAGATAGATAGATAGATTTTTACAGCAAATGAGCTACAACAGCATGCAAGATGGATGGATGGATGGATGGATGGATGGATGGATGGATGGATGGATGGATAGATACAGTAGATAGATAGATAGATAGATAGATAGATAGATAGATAGATAGATAGATAGATAGATAGATAGATAGATAGATTTTTACAGCAAATGAGCTACAACAGCATTCAATATGGATGGATGGATAGATAGATAGATAGATAGATAGATAGATAGATAGATAGATAGATAGATAGATAGATAGATAGATAGATAGATAGATAGATAGATTTTTACAGCAAATGAGCTACAACAGCATGCAAGATGGATGGATGGATGGATAGATAGATAGATAGATAGATAGATAGATAGATAGATAGATAGATAGATAGATAGATAGATAGATAGATAGATAGATAGATAGATAGATAGATTTTTACAGCAAATGAGCTACAACAGCATGCAAGATGGATGGATAGATAGATAGATAGATAGATAGATAGATAGATAGATAGATAGATAGATAGATAGATAGATAGATAGATAGATAGATAGATAGATAGATTTTTACAGCAAATGAGCTACAACAGCATGCAAGATGGATGGATGGATGGATGGATGGATAGATACAGTAGATAGATAGATAGATAGATAGATAGATAGATAGATAGATAGATAGATAGATAGATAGATAGATAGATAGATAGATAGATAGATAGATAGATATTCACAGCAAATAAATGGGTTGTTAATCAGAGGATCGAGGTTCAAGCCCCAGCACTGCCAAGCTGCCACTGTTGGGCCCTTGAGCAAGGCCCTTAACCCTTTCAGCTCCACTGTATCATGGCTGACCCTGTACTGTGCTGTAATGTATATGTAAGAATAATTAATAAAAACAGAGGCTTCTAAATAAAGTTATGGCAGGTAGTATGGGCATAATGTGTATATGTGAAAATGTGCTAGTTGTATATAGACAGCACAATATGTCTAAAAATATAATTATTTATTCCATGCAAATTATGCACATTATGTACACTGTATGTACAAAAGTAAACAAGAAATACACAGGGTATGTATAGCACTTTTAATAATTTTAAAATTAAGTTACTATTTATCTCTAAAATGTATCCCTAATGTACAAGTCTGAGGTGACAGTGGTGAGGAAAAACTCCCTGAGATGATATGAGGAAGAAACCTTGAGAGGAACCAGACTCAGAAGTGAACCTCATCCTCATTTAGGTGACACTAGACAGTAAATAATGTCAATGTAAATAATGTCCTTTCTATAAGAGTTTGTAGTTCAGTGGAATTGTGTAACCAGGATCCCCTGGGGAACAAATAAGTCAGGGTGATTTCTGAGTTCATTACAGACTTAACACTAATTCCTTCCTGCCGAAGTCTTCAAATGTTCAATGATGAAGAACTGAGCACAAAGCTGACCTACGCAATGTGTTTGATCCAGTAGCTACAAAATTAATGTAGATACTGTGTGTCTAATTCACCACAACAGTTTCTCTTCTGGTTAATCTTTTCATTTAGATCTTGATTTTTATTGTGTAACACTCATGAGGACACTTTTATTTGTCTTCAGATCTACTTGCCGCAGCCGCCCATGTGCCCCGACCCTATCTACAAGCTCATGTTGAGTTGCTGGCAAAGGAACGCCAAAGAAAGACCATCTTTTCAGGAGATCCTTCGAATACTGCTGGAAAATACACCTTAATGTCTGCTCCTGTGCCAGAGACACTTTAGAGTGGCAGCAGGATATAAACAAACCGTGTACACACACACACACACACACACACACATACACACACACACACACACACACACACACACACATATTTTAGAAAGCTACCTAATTAAGTAAAGCCAACAGGGATTTTATATAAATTGTCATAGTAAATCCACCTAGGAGTGGCACAAGGTAAAGAATTATGAAGCTAAAATGTAGCAGTGAGTTCAGGCACTTTTGATAAAGAAAAATTATTTCATGTTTGTAAAGATTTTTTGGTATTTTGGTATCTTTTAAAAGTTTAAACCCATATAGTCGTTAAATTAACATTTAAAAGGAATTTAGGGTCATTAAATGTTAAGTAGAAATTTATTGACACAAGAACATGTTTCATATTTTGTCTGGTATTTTAAATCAGCAGACAGCTTGAATGTAAATAGGAATTTCAGTTTCTTACTTAAATAAATTAGATTTTTAATTTGTTTGATTTGTTTTTAAAGTGTCACATTAATGTCCAGTCATCAACGGATTATTGTATTGATTACACATAACACTTTAAGAGGCTCTTTTATAAACTTAATAACCACTTTTATAGAAGTGGCTAAAACCCAAGCATGCATGGACTACTAATTTAAAAAAAAGAAAAAAAAAAAAAAAACAGTGTTAATAATTTTGTTACACCTTTTTAGATTTGGAAATGTTTTTCTAATAAGTGTCTTTGCTGAACATTTAAAGCAAATTATTGTGTTCATATCTGTATGTATTACGCTATAGTTTTTTATATTGTTTCACATTTTTAATGACATTTATTGCTTCTATGTGTAAAGAAAAAGTAGTAGTTATTATTATTATTATTATTATTATTATTATTATTATTATTTGGTCATTATTTTTATTTGTAATGTTATAATTTCACCGCATATCAATCCTTTTCATTTGATATTTTTTATATTTTGTATCCTTATAAATATGCAAATTATTCTTAGCAAACAATACCAAATTAATGTTATATAAGAAAAATATCAGCTATGTTTTGCTTGTATGTTAAACTGAACCTATTATATAAGAGCTTGTAAATAGCTGAAATTTACAATATAAAAAGGATGTTTGGGTAAAAAACTGGATTCGTAATGTGGAGTTGGACTATGACGTCTTTGATGGAGTATGACTACGGGATACGGGATGTGATTTGGGATGCCAAAAGCGCTGCACATGCAAAGATCAGTTTGTATAATGTATTAATCAGTGATGTTGCCTATCATCTAGATTCAGATGTAATTAATATAAAGGTTAATATAAAATGTATTGGTTTTGTTTAGTGTTCTATGTATGATATGGGTTGTGTTGTAGGTTGGTTTTTGATGGCCTTCGGTCTGGTCAGTTAGATTTTTGGTGTAATTGTCAGTGAAAGGTTTGCTGTAGAGATTCACACATAAAAGGAATCAGTTTTCTTGCCTTATAAAATGAATTCCTGATGTTATTTAACTGTGCCCCAGCTAGTGATGGACTAATATTAAGTGTCTTGACTCTCTATGTCCATGTGTGTCTAATGTTATGACTAATTATTACTTTATTATGTTGTTATTATATCGAATATATTTTCTCCAACTCCTGCTTTCTCCAAGTGAAACAAAATAAAATGAACACAGCATATGATAATGACATGAAATCTCATTTCACTTTTCTCTGTAATTTAACAATCAGAGCTTTTTTTGATGTAGTTTTTATTTTATTTTTGTTTTATTTAATAGTCATGAAATGAAATATTTGAAAACATGAAATATTTTTTTCTCTGTCCATAATTTCCCATAATTTCTATTATTATTTTATGTAATTTTTTTGTGTCAGATTTCTTCTTTCTTCTGGAACTTAACATTACTTAAAGGAAAATGTATATATTATAGGTAAATCTTTTTTTTTTATTTTTTTTTATTTTTTTTTTTTTTATCTGAAATCTTTGACACAAGAAAAAATGTTTCGTACCTTTTTGGGTTTATTATTATTATTATTATTATTATTATTATTATTATTAGTAGTAGTAGTAGTAGTAGTAGTAGTAGTAGTATTGTTGTTGTTGTTGCTATTATTATTATTATTATTATTATTATTATGCATTCAAGTATGCCTAATTATTATTATGTAAAGTACTTTTTCCTTTGTCCCTGTTCTTGAAATAATTTTCTCTATTCATCCGATTCCAAATGATATTACTTTGTTCATGTACAAACATCTGTAAGTTTAAATAAATTTGCGTTTTAATGGTGAATCTGGCAACTTGTCCCACCTCTGCTGCTGTTCCTCTGTTAATCAACACTGTTATCAAATAACATCTCGCGCACACTCCTGGGCTGACTGCTGCCTCAACATCATTGGCCAATAGCAGGATGACGTCAGAGACTGGCTGAATGTGATTGGTTGATTCCTTTATGACATCCAATCACACTATAGAGCTGGTGTGAGCTGCTAGCAGTGTGTTGAATGGACAGAATGGGGAGAGTTGTGTTGGTGACTGGTGCAAACAGGTATAAAATACATCTTTCAAAACATATACGATAATAATAATAATTAATTGTATGTGCATGTTTTAATAAAAAAATAAAAAATAAGGCAGGAATATAATGAATATTATATAATAATAGGTCATAATTATTAATATAAAAGGATGGAAACATTTATTTATTTATTTATTTATTATGACTTTATAATAATAAAGCAGAATATGTGTCAGAATAATAGGAAAAGGACAGAATAACTTATCGTTTTTAATTGTTATTTAGATCTAACCTTTGTATTTTTATGTAATTTCATTTACATCCATAAGACTTGTATAATTTTATTTATTTAACTAAAATATATAAAGCATTATGACATGCTGTGTGTGTGGGTGTGTTTCTGTGTTTGTCTGTGTGTGTGTGTGTGTGTGTGTGTTTCTGTGTTTGTGTGTGTGTCTGTGTATGTGTGCGTGTCTGTGTGTATATGTGCCTGTGTGTGTGTGGGTGTGTGTGTCTGTGTGTGTGTGTGTCTGTGTATATGTGTGTGCGTGTGTGTGTGTCTGTGTGTGTGTCTGTGTATGTGTGTGTGTGTCTGTGTGTATGTGTGTGTGTGTGTGTGTACTTAGGTGTTCAGTTGCTTCTCAGACACAAAAGACTTCTTAAAGTGCTGTACAATTGCTTAACACTTAATGCACTGCTTTTGTGTGTGTGTGTGTGTGTGTGTGTGTATGTGTGTGTGTGATTGCATGCATCCTCATTCTCATCCTCCTTAACATTTTATAGTCCAATTTATATGAAGATAAAGGGTTATTTAGGCCCACCTGAATTTTCCTTGTGCCCTCTGCTCCACCTCTAGCTCTTTATTATGCTATCCATTCTTGTGTGTGTGTGTGTCTGTGTGTGTGCTTAGGAAGTGTTCAGTTGCTTCTGTGACACAAAAGACTTCTTAAAGTGCTGTACAATTGCTTAATGTACTGTGTGTGTGTGTGTGTGTGTCATGTAGTGGCGTAGGCCTGGCCCTGTGTGAGCGCCTCCTAAGTGAAGATGCTCAGCTCCAGCTGTGTCTGGCCTGCAGGAATGAGCAGAGGGCTGCTGCAGCCCGTCAGTCTTTGCTCATCTCTCACCCTAAAGCTCAGGTTTCTCTCGTTCGGCTAGATGTGGGCAGCACGCGCTCTGTCCTCAGTGCTGCCGAGGAGATCCGACAGAGGTAAAAGTTAAAGTGGAGTCCTGAAAACATTCCAATGATCAGATAACTCAGTTAATATCAGATCATTGTTATTAATTCTGAGGTTTTATTTTTGGAACAGATTCAGCAGGCTTGACTACCTCTACCTCAATGCTGGGATCATGCCTAGTCCACAGGTGGATTTCAGGGCTCTCTATAAAGGCTTGTTTTCTGGGTACAGATCCTACAATCTTTTCCCTGTATATGTTTCATTAGTGCGACCGATAAGCAAAATACGGAGAAAAAATAGTATGTGATAATAATGATTGCAGTATGCCTTAAAATAACAATATACAAAAAAAACAATGTAGAGAACTAAGTGCAGTTAATGTTAGCACTTCACATCAACCCACATCACACCACCCCACTGTTGATTATTTTCTCCATATATCTCCATATATCCCATATTGATTATTTTCTTTTTTCAGCACATCTCAACATTTTTATTTCTCTACTACCATGGCAAAAAAACAACAACAGAAAGTGCATACTTTACATGCGCAAACGTCCTGTTACAAAGTGCTGACACTGGGGACTCCTTCTTTTAACTTTAAATAATCCCCTGCCACAAATCAAGAAATATGCAATACGTTAAATAACAGCAGGATTCCTTTATAAATCTAGTATTAAGATTTTATTGACTGGTCACAACACATTGTATAAATTGTTGACATTTTAATAATAATGTATTTAATACATTATTATTACAATGTCAACAATTTATACAATGTGTTGTGACCAGTCAATAAAATCTTAATACTAGATTTAAGATTATACTGAATACTGAATACTAATACATTATATTAGTATTTGTACTGAATACTAATACATTGTATTAGTATACAGGGTTTCCCGCAGAAAATTTGTTAGTTAAGGCGGTAGGGTTCGGCTGGTTTAACAATTATTTATTTAACACTAAATATAAAATTTTAATAACATATAATAATAAATAAGAAAGTGCAAAACAACGTTCAAAATTTTGCGGACACGTGTTTTATCAACTGGCTAGTTATCCTCCAGACAGTGACGGACCACGTCTTTCTCTCATTTCGGCCGTGTGGCGCGCGTGCCTGCTCGAGGTGTGAAGCGCGTCCGCGCTATTCTCCGAGATGCACTTGACGGCCTTTTGTGCAGCTTTATTTTTTTTTTGTACGACCTAGTTAAGGCGGTAGGGTTTCCCAGCTTAGGCGGGCCGCCCGAAGTGCTGCGGGAAACCCTGAGTATAAGTATTGTCAGAGCTGCTAATGTAGGACACGTTTCATTAATTAATTAACACCTACTGACTAAACAGATTTAGTCATTCAACAGCTGGAGTTGGAGTTGGAGATCAGTCTGAACGCTTACAGAACCCATTAGATAATAATCCACAACGGGATGGTGTGATGAACAGCATTCGGTTTTATTCCTCATACACTACATCGATTTTCCAACGATATTACTCTCTCACTCATTTTCTACCGCTTATCCGAACTTCTCGGGTCACTGGGACCAACGATATTATTTTTTATTTATTAATAAACACAGCATTCGGTTTAACGTTTATTGTTACATTGAATGAAAGTTCATTATAATCAGATTATTTTATGATTGTGATTTGCTCACAGTAAAGCAATCCACATGTTTTCTACGGGAGAAGGGTTACTGACGCAGAAAGACGACGTCACATCTGATGGTCTACAACAAGTGTTTGCTACCAACCTGTTCGGCCACTTCTTACTGGTGAGTAGTCGGATGAATGGATGGATGGATGGATGGATGGATGGATGGATGGATGGATGGATGGATGGAGTAGAGATAATTGGATGGATAGATAGCTAGTTGGATGGACAGACAGACAGACAGAGAGATAGATAGATAGATAGATAGATAGATAGATAGATAGATAGATAGATAGATAGATAGATAGATAGATAGATAGATAGATAGATAGAGAGAGAGATTCACAACTTCCAGCAGTATCCACAAACCTGGACAATCAGGCATACAATAAAATCAAAAAGTAATAAAGGTTATAGATGAAATAGATGAAAATTTATTATAGATTTGTCAATCCATGAAAATGATCGTGTCTGTTTAACTGTGGGTCTAACAGATGCGATCATAAAATGGCTGAATTTAATTTAGCATTTTGTTAGGCTTTATTTGTTGTTTGTTCCTCTCTTGTTATCACATTGATTATCCCGGCTGAGGCAGCATTACAGAGCTGCTTTGCACCAGATGGTGAAGGAAATACTGTGGTCCAGATCAGCATTAAAGTTGCATTAGATTTAGTGAGTCAGCCTACAGGAGAGAAGTATCGGTTTTCTGCTACAGCAGGAACACAGAGTGACCGTGAGGGTTTATGTTTCTGTCTGTCTGTCTTCCATTTGTCTGCTCCACACACGGCCCCTGCGTCCTTCCCTTTTGTTAAGATGCAGACAAGACGTATGTTGTGACATATTGGCCCAACAAAGTTTGCTCATAAATAAGTTTGACGTTGTTAAAATCACTTACACATTTGATTATAATCCATAAAAGAAGTTCGAGTACCACTGCTTCCTGTTTTTGGAATATTAGATTAGATTAGATAGATACTTTATTTATCCCAACAGGAAATTCACAAATTCCTGCAGAATCCACAAACTTAGGAAATAAGGCATGCAATAAATGCTAAAATATTGTAGAAATAATAAATAATTTACATTTAAAAGTGTTAAGGTGCATAGTGTACAGTGAGGAAATGTGTATGAAACTTTTAATCCAAATAATACCATACCGTATCATTTATGAAGCATGGTGGTGGCAGCATCGTGTTTTTATATCGTGCACATTAATAAATAGATAGCATGGTGATGAAGGAAGATTATCTAGAAATACTGCAGCAACACAGACAGTTACATTGAAAGTGAAAAGTTGGATGTAACTATGTGACAAAACAAAATTTGTTTTGTAAAAAAAAAAATTGTGTAAAAAAGTGTGTAAATAATAAATAAAGTATATATATATATATATATATAGTTTATAAGAGAAAAAAAATAATATATATATATATATATTTTCTCTCTTATAAACTGTTTTCTAATTTCTATGTAAAGCACTTTGACCTCTGAATGACCTCTGTGTGTGAAATGTGCTATACAAATAAATTTGCCTTGCCTTGCCTATGTGCAATGAAGCTCAGTGCAAAAACGCTCTTGTTATCTCTCTGATTGTAGGTTCGGGAATTGGAGCCCCTGTTATGCCAACCAGGCCACAGCTCTCGGGTGATCTGGACCTCGTCTAGCAACGCACGGCGTTCTGCTTTCAGTCTGGATGACCTGCAGCACAAGCAAGGCACGGAACCGTACAGCTCCTCTAAATACGCATCTGACCTGCTGAGCCTGGCCCTGAACCGGCATTATAACAGCCAGGTGAATGAAGCTCAGATAAATTCTTGATCTATTTCACTTTTTATATTGCTGTTTTACAGTTCTACTTATAAAAAAAAAAGATTTGGAATAAATCACGTTTATGTTCATTTATGTAATCTGTGAAAAAAGCAATACGTGCATTGTTTAAAATATCAGGGATACAATTAGCAAAGAGATTTATTACATAACATTCTTCAGAATGTCAAATACACTCACCGGCCACTTTATTAGGTACACCTTACTAGTACCGGTGTGGTCTTCTGCTGCTGTAGCCCATTTGCCTCAAGGTTAGACGTGTTGTGTGTTCAGAGATGCTCTTCTACAGTACATACCTCGGTTGTAACGAGCGGTTATTTGAGTTACTGTTGCCTTTCTATCAGCTCGAACCAGTCTGCCCATTCTCCTCTGATCTCTGGCATCAACAAGGCATTTGCGCCCACAGAACTGCCCTCACTGGATATTTTCTCTTTTTCGGACCATTCTCTGTAAACCCTAGAGATGGTTGTGCGTGAAAATCCAAGTAGATCAGCAGTTTCTGAAATACTCAGACCAGCCCGTCTGGCACCAACAACCATGCCACGTTCAAAGTCACTTAAATCACCTTTCTTCCTCATTCTGACGCTCGGTTTGAACTGCAGCAGATTATCTTGACCATGTCTACATGCCTAAATGCCTAAGACATCTACCATGTCTACATGCCTAAATTGAGTTGCTGCCATGTGATTGGCTGATTAGAAATTTGCGTTAACAAGGAGTTGGACAGGTGTACCTAATAAAGTGGCCGGTGAGTGTAGTACCAGTGTTAGTTTGTAAATCAACTGGTATGTACATTTAAAGGGTCTATACACTCTGGCTAAAGACATTCAATTTTCCACACACAACTAGCTAGAAATAAAGTGGATTCAGTAGATACAAAAAATTACACTGTACAAAGCTATGCAAAATATACCAAAAATATATTTATTTACAAATAAACAAAATTTACCAATATACAATCAGATGCAGATTATGTATGAATTGTCCATCAGGTTGTAATGGAATGTGGCTATGACATATTATATATCACATAGTTTTATTTCACTAAAACTCTTTCGATCTTTCGCCAAGTTATTCACAAAACTTTGCTGGAAATTTTGTTCATTCCTCCTGACAGACCTAATGTATGCGGGGCTCCTTTCATAGACACACTTTTTCAGTCTACAAATTTTGTGTGGGATTCTATTCGAGGCTTTGTGATGCTTTTACTTTGATGTATGTTTACGCTGTCAGATCCAGTTACATCCAACTTCTCACTTTCTTTTCTAACTGTCAGTGTTGCTTCCTTCATCATGATGCTAGCTGTTTATTAACGTGCACCAGACACTTTTCTAGCAAATCAACCTCACTCATGATGCTGCCACCACCATGTTTCACAGTTGATATGTTGTTATTTGGATTAAAAGCTTAATAAATTTTTTAACATAAATAGGGTTGATTATTTTGGCCAAACACTTCAAATTTTGTTTTGTCTAACTAAAGAGAATTTCTCCTAAAGCCTGGTGATTGCCTGCAAACTTGTCTGTCTTATGTCATTCTTAAAGTAGGTCTTCTTCAGGTCTTCTTCATGCCATTGCCATGTAATAGCACCTTGATTCACATCAAAGCCACCAACCAGGAACGCAGAATCCCCCCCTTGCACTCATAATTCACCACTGAGGCTATCTGCTGCCCCAGATATCTTACAGATACTGATTTTGTGTCCCTCAGGGTCTGTTTTCATCAGTGATATGTCCCGGATTGGTGATGACTAACCTCACATACGGCATCCTCCCCTCCTTCTTCTGGACCCTTATCATGCCAATAATGTGGCTGGTAAGTTTTCACATACCTGTAATGTTGTTTAGTCTGCATATATTTATCCCAACGAATTCTCAAAGGGTCGAAAACTGTTGATTTATTTTCTGTAACAGAAACATGGACAGTAGTGGGACTGCAAGGCAAATCAAAGATTTATATAAGTGCTGGCTGATATGAGGATAGAATATGAATATTGTGATAAATTACAGCACAATATACTTTTCTGAGAAGACGTGATATTACATTTTATAAGATGTTTATGTTTACGAATTAAAACTGTATTGGTGCAGCTAATTTTGATGTTACTATTTTCATTCATTCATTCATTCATTCATCTTCTACCGCTTATCCGAACTACCTCGGGTCACGGGGAGCCTGTGCCTATCTCAGGCGTCATCGGGCATCAAGGCAGGATACACCCTGGACGGAGTGCCAACCCATCGCAGGGCACACACACACACACTCTCATTCACTCACGCAATCACACACTACGGACAATTTTCCAGAGATGCCAATCAATCTACCATGCATGTCTTTGGACCGGGGGAGGAAACCGGAGTACCCGGAGGAAACCCCCGAGGCACGGGGAGAACATGCAAACTCCACACACACAAGGTGGAGGCGGGAATCGAACCCCGACCCTGGAGGTGTGAGGCGAACGTGCTAACCACTAAGCCACCGTGCCCCCCATGTTGCTATTTTAAATTAGAAAATATAAAAGAAAATTGTCTAGACGTCAAATAATATCATCTAACCTTTAAACACGATCACCACTACTGCATATTGTTATGTAATTGTTCACAATAATTTACACTATACCTGGATACTACGCTTACCATGCTTTATTTCCAGTTTAGGGTGCATCAGAGTTCATCACACCATCCCATGATTTTCCTATAACAGCATGTCATCAGTTGTTTTACTTGTTTTATAATATCTGTTTGTTTT
Source organism: Tachysurus vachellii (assembly GCF_030014155.1). NCBI lineage: Eukaryota > Metazoa > Chordata > Actinopteri > Siluriformes > Bagridae > Tachysurus > Tachysurus vachellii. The sequence continues at coordinate 7,280,244 of NC_083463.1, forward strand.
GTTTCTTTTTGGATTCCTTCTTTCTGATCAGATAAGAATCTTCACCAATACCTTCACCCTCACACCTTATAACGGGGCCGAGGCTTTGGTATGTGTTCACTCTTCCTTCATCCCATCATACAAGCCCACCGCCACCAACCCCCACCCCACAAAATGAGGGGGAAAAAACACCATAAAATCACTTTTATCTGTTTTAAGAGTTTAAATTATGAGGCTGTTTAAGGTTTTGTCTTGTATCAAGGTGGTTATTTAAGTGCGTTTTGTATTGCAGTTTTGGCTGTTCAAGCAGAAACCGGAGACACTGGATCCGATGGTCAAATACCACAGTTTAACCTCCGGACTGGGAAACAATTACATACAGTCCCGCAAGGTCAGAACTGTGGGTCATGTATCATATCTCATGTCTACATTATAACATCTATCACAACTATCTAAAGGAAAGACTTCTGGCTGCATTCTCACATTTGTTCGTTTGAAATTTTGTCTTTGGTTGTGTATTTTTAGATGGATATTGATGACACTACCTCAGCAGCACTTTACAAGAAACTTCTAGAAATGGAGAAAACCTTGAGAAAGAAACTGAAAGATGAAGATGGAGCATAACCCAAATAATTAAATAAATCCATTACAAAGTTTTTAAACTTTACATTTAAATAGCTCTGCTATTCTATCTATACAGTATATCTATATATTCCTAAGACACTGATGTATGGATTATGACAAAACACCTACGTGCCTTATGTGCTTTCATTTTATCCAGACATTTCACTTCAACTTTCCAACAATAAAAAAAAAATTGAGCTTTAGTCGTTTCAGCAATGTGATGTTAGCACCTTAAAGATTATTTTCTGATAACAGCATGTCCTGAAGGGTTGTCCTGAACTTCTCCCTTCGTAGAACACAGAAGAATTCTAACCAGAAAATCCCAAGATTTTGAACGGTATTGTATGTAATGACTGTACCCATGTTTGACACAAGACACTTGTGTTGTCACAAGACATCTCAGCCCAAATCTGCAGCTGTTTTTGAACAAATAGTTCCTCTGAATATCATGAAGTTTTCTGAGAACTGTGTCTATTACTACATTTATGGATCTTACCCAGAACAACTTACAATTATCTTATTCAAACAGCTACTGTAAGTGCCCAGGAGTGGCAGTTTGGTGGCCCTGGGATTCAAATCCATCACCTCCTGATCACTAGTCCAAAGCCTTAACTACTGAGCTACCACTTCCCAAGAATTACTAGCTCTGTTAGGAGTTCTTATCCAATAAGCTTGCAATAAATGCAAATTGTGAGAGCTTCAGCACATTTGCAGTATTTAGCAGTTGCTCAGCTAGTCCAACAGAACTCATTCATTCATTCATTCATCTTCTACTACTTATCCGAACTACCTCTGGTCACGGGGAGCCTGTGTCTATCTCAGGCGTCATTGGGCATCAAGGCAGGATACACCCTGGACGGAGTGCCAACCCATCACAGGGCACACACACACTCATTCACTCACACAATCACACACTACGGACAATTTTCCAGAGATGCCAATCAACCTACCATGCATGTCTTTGGACCAGGGGAGGAAACCGGAGTACCCGGAGGAAACCCCCGAGGCACGGGGAGAACATGCAAACTCCACAAACACACGGCAGAGGTGGAAATCGAACCCCCAACCCTGGAGGTGTGAGGCAAACGTGCTAACTACTAAGCCACCGTGACCCCTCCAACAGAACTGATGTGTCTAAAACTTATTGAGCAAATCTAAGGAGCAGAGGCTCAGACAGGTAAGGCTCTGGATTGTTTATCAGAAGCTCAGTGTTCAAGCCCCACCACTGCCAAGCTGCCACTGTTGGGCCCCTGAGCAAGGCCCTTAGCCCTCACTGCTCCATGCGTGCTGTATCATAGCTGACCATGTGCTCTGACCCAATTTCCAAAGCTGGGATATGTCAAGAAAGAATTTCACTGTGCTGTAATGTAAATGTGACAAAGTAAAAGGCCTCTATACTGAGCAGCTGAAGGTTAATGGCCCAGTAATGGCAGCTTGGTGGTTCTGGGATTTCAGTACATAGTATTCTGGTCACTCCTTAACCACCTAGCTACCAGTACCCTTTTAAATGGCATCAAAGATCTGTCTTGTGGCTTAAAGAAGCTTAAGTTTAAATTCAATATTCCAATTTATAGCATGGCTGAATGGTCGTAATGTTCTCTCCCTCAGCCTAGATCAAACATTCATAAACAATATTCATTCATTCATCTTCTACCGCTTATCTGAACTACCTCGGGTCACGAGGAGCCTGTGCCTATCTCAGGCGTCATCGGGCATCAAGGCAGGATACACCCTGGACGGAGTGCCAACCCATCACAGGGCACACACACACACTCTCATTCACTCACGCAATCACACACTAGGGACAATTTTCCAGAGATGCCAATCAACCTACCATGCATGTCTTTGGACCGGGGAGGAAACCGGAGTACCCGGAGGAAACCCCCGAGGCACGGGGAGAACATGCAAACTCCACACACACAAGGTGGAGGCGGGACTCGAACCTCCAACCCTGGAGGTGTGAGGCAAACGTGCTAACCACTAAGCCACCGTGCCCCCCTCATAAACATTAATAGTTTTTAAAAAAAATAAATTGCTTGGGAACACTCTACCAGCTCAACAGCTCATGAATTGGACCATCACAGTCCACACACACACACACACACACACACACACACAGTCAGATGGGGTAAATGTGAGCAGCCAGTCCTTCTACATGCATGTTGTTGGAAGGTGGGAAGATACCGGAGAATCTGGAATGGTGCATTAAGAACAGGAGAGAAACCCGAGCTCAGGATCAGAGCTGGAACCCATTAAACAATTATATTCACTCCAAAATGTGCTGATGGTTTTATTGTCAAAGAAACAAAGTCTATTATAAGAACAAACAAGACGCTTTTCAAGACGCTTAGTAATGGTTTTCGCCGGTGCCAAATCTTTCTATAACCAGCCAACAGAAGTACAAAGGACATGTACTAGATAATGCACAGATATTTGTACAGATATTGACACAGAACTCTAGTTTAAATGTTAATTAAGAATTCACTGCTGAAAAAAAAAAACAGATGGATATCCAGCGATGAGCTTTCCAGTGAGGACCTTCCACCTGGTGAAATGACACAATGAGAAAAAAAGTCAATCCAAATGAATAGATTTCTTCATTTATAATAGATTTCTTTATTATTTAATAGATAATTACAGATCGAAACTTAATACAGACCCAGAAAATGGTGTCTTACCTCAAGAGTGACATTTATCACCATTTATTCTTCATATGAAATGTTGAATTTGAGGTATTGTCACCTTTCAGAGCTAATCCACATCATAAAAGCAATTAAGATACCCGCTGTAGGGCTGTGTGTCTGGCGTCAGCGTGTGATCGTGTCTCCCACATGGTTTGTATCCTGCACAGTCTCTCATCTCTCCATGCCTCACACACAGCTCCAAGGAAACTCCATCACTCTGTCCCGTCTCGCTCACACACTCCGTCCTGATTTCTTCATCCTCTGAGCCACTGAGTTTCGGGTTGCTGAACGCCCAGACCATGCCACAGAAGTACACAAAAAACGCCGCCATCACCAAGATCATCAGGGCATAGGACTCGATCATCGCTTCCTTAATGAGACTCGACATTTTAGACATTTTTAGAGAGCGACTGTGTGTGTGTGTGTGTGTGTGTGTGTGTGATGGAGGTGAATCTCCTTCAGGCTTCCAGGGAGATATTAAAGGATAATGATTACACTTGCAAAATAAAGTGCTATCTGAGCTGACTTACTGCAAATACGCCTTGAGAGGTAATATGAATAAAATTGTAATAGGTCTATAATCCTGGATTTAGTGACATCAAACATTCGAATGACTTTCAATTTTTTTATACATCGTTTTATTCTTCCTCTTGCTTTTCTTTCGTTCTCTTCTGGAAACTTCATTAGCTTCTCTGGCTCAGAAAACATAAAGGAACATAAAAAAAATGCAGCTTTTTCTTTTTTGCAGTCTTTTTATTGGTAGTATATATCAATGACATAATGATTAACCTTACATGTTTTATTTGACATGAAAAAGGAACAAAATAAAATAACATCAACAATAAGAAAGAAAGAAGAAAGTTATATATATGTAAAGTTACATACAAATATTTTGGGATCAGGTTTTGTTGTATAAAAAGGTTCTAAATTATTACACCAAACTGTCACAAATGGAAAAAAATACACTTTTTGCCACTAGCAAAAACAGCCACAGTTCTATGAATAAATATTTATAAAATTGTTAATTATATTTTTTACTTATTATTAACAACGGTAGGGTTGCATCAGGAAGGGTGTAAAACCTGTGCCAAATCTGATCTGCGGACCACGTGATCGGTTGTGGCGACCCTAAAAGAGAGAAAACCCAACTTATTATTGTTTATTATTGTCCTGTGTATTTAATCCTGTGTATTTATTGTTCTGCATATTTATTTGCAATCGTCTCACACTGTAGTGTATTAAATCTGCTTGACCTCACAGAGTCGTGGCCTAATGGTTAGCGATTCTGACTCCTAACCCTAAGGTTGTGGGTTCGAGTCTCGGGCTGGCCACGACTGAGGTGCCCTTGAGCAAGGCACCGAACCCCACCAACTGCTCCCCGGGCGCCGCAGCATAAATGGCTGCCCACTGCTCCGGGTGTGTGTTCACTGCTGTGTGTGTGCACTTTGGATGGGTTAAAGGCAGAGAACAAATGGGCCATCATACTTAGCCGTATGTCACGTCAACTTGGAGCTGAACATGCTCAAAACTGTGGAGATGTTAGTAGACTTCAGGAGAAACCACCCTGCCCTTCCACCACTCACCAACTTGGAGCTGAACATGCTGAAATCTGTGGAGATGTTAGTAGACTTCAAAACTACACAAAAAGTTTTTCCCCCTATGTCATATCCGGGTTAAACGGCTACTACAGGGATTATTAACTGTGTTCTTTAATTCATTCTCCATACACACAAACTCCTTCAGCTCCTCCCTTCTGGCAGGTGCTACAGAACTTTGTTTACCAAAACTGCCAGACACAGGAACAGTTACTTTCCCCAGGCCCCTCATTACCTTGATTAACAACTCACCATAATTATATTCCCTGCTTCATTTACCTATAAGTACTGCATTATCAGAACTGTCAGTCATCACATCATCAGTACATGTTACACACACTACTGCTGCTCTATATTGTACAAAAGCACAATACTGTTATTTGCACTACTATGCACCTTATGTACATTACTGATCAGTCATATATACTGTATTCATATTTAATACTCATACTGTCTATATTGTATCACATCGTACGTATTGTCTTGTATAGTCTGTTTTGTTTTGCATAGTCTGAGCTAAATGTATAGTGTATAGTGTTATTTATGTCTCTACTTTTGAGTGAGTCAGTCGTGACCAAATTCCTTGTGTGTGTGATTATGTATGTATATATATATTTTGTCCATATATATTTGGACACAGGCACAATTTTTTTTTTTTTAGGTATTTACTGTACCGGGGGGCACAGTGGCTTAGTGGTTAGCACATTTAGCATGTTTGCCTCACACCTCCAGGGTTGGTGGATACAGCCTCCGCCTTGTGTGTGTGGAGTTTGCATGTTCTCCCCGTGCCTCGGGGGTTTCCTCTGGGTACTCCGGTTTCCTCCCCCGGTCCAAAGACATGCATGGTAGGTTGATTGGCATCTCTGGAATATTGTCCGTAGTGTGTGAGTGCGTGAGTGAATGAGAGTGTGTGTGTGTGCCCTGCGATGGGTTGGCACTCCGTCCAGGGTGTATCCTGCCTTGATGCCCGATGACGCCTGAGATAGTTCAGATAAGCGGTAGAAAATGAGCGAGTGAGGTATTTACCAAAACATATTCAAGCTATAGTTGTATAGGTATAGTGGGCTGAAAGTGCAGTCTCTCTCAGGTTTCCTCGAAATTGGAGGAAAGGTTTAAGAATTACAGCTCTTGAGAGTAGCCACCTCCACTTTTTCAAGGGACCAAAAGTAATTGGACAATTGAATCAAAAGCTGTTTCATGGACAGGTGTAGGCTATTCCTTCATTATTTCTTCATCAATTAAGCATTTTAGTAATTAAGCGTGGTATTTGCACTTGGAATCTGTTGCTGTGAACCTACATCATGCGTTCAAAGGAGCTCTCTATGCAAGCCAAACAGGCCATCATTAGGCTTCAAAAACAAAACAAATCCATCAGAGAGATTGCAGGAACATTAGGAGTGGCCAGATCAACAGTTTGGTACATTTTGAAAAAAAAAAAGAATGCAATGGTGAGCTCAGCAACATAAAAAGGCCTGGCTGTCCACCTTAAGACAACAGTAGAAGACGATCGCAGGATCCTCTACATGGTAAAGCAAAACCCATTCACAACATCCAGCCAAGTGAAGGACACTCTCTAGGCGTGTCATTGTCAAAGTCTACAATCAAGAGAAGACTTCATGAGAGCAAGTACAGAGGGTTCACCACAAGGTGCAAACCATTTATAAGCCTCAAGAATAGAAAAGCCAGATTAGACTTTGCCAAAAACATCTAACAAAGCCTGACCAGTTGTGGAAAAGCATTCTTTGGACCAGAATGACAGAAAGAGAAACGTATGGAGAAAGCTTGGAACAGCTCATGATCCAAAGCATACAACGTCATCTGTAAAACATAGTGGAGCTAGTGTAATGGCATGGGCATGCATGGCTTCCAGTGGCACTGGGTTACGGGTGTTTATTGATGATGTGACAGAAGACAGAAGCAGACAGAATTCTGAAGTGTATAGGAACATACTGTCTGCCCAGATTAAGCCAAATGCAGCAAAGTTGATTGGACAGCATTTCACAGTACAGATGGACAATGAGCCAAAACACACTGCAAAAGCAACCCAGGAGTTTTTTAAGGAAAAGGAATGGAAAAATCTGCAATGGACAAGTCAATCACCTGATCTCAACCCGAGTGAACGTGCATTTCACTTGCTGAGGGCAAAACTAAAGGCAGAAAGACCCACGAACAAACATCAACTGAAGACAGCTGCAGTTAAGGCCTGGCAAAGCATCAGAAAGGAGGAAACCTAGTCTCTGGTGATGTTCATATACTCCAGACTTCAGGCAGTCATTGCCTGCAAAGGATTTTCAACAAAATAATAAAAATGAACATTTTATTTATGATTATATTCATTTGTCCAATTACATTTGAGCCTCTGAAAATGGGGGGATTGTGCATAAAAATGGTTGCAGTTCCTGAACCTTTTACTTGATATTTTTGTTCAACCCCTTGAATTAAAGCTGAACGGCTTCAAATGTTTTTTCATTGTCATTTTATACTGGTGGCATACATAGCCAAAAGTATGAAAATTGTGCCTGTGTCCAAATATATATGTACCTAAATGTATATGTATGTATGTAGTGTGTGTGTAGTACATATACATATATATATATATATATATATATATATATATATATATGTGTGTGTGTGTGTGAGCACCTTAAAGTATGAAAATTGTGCCTGTGCCCAAATATATACGTACCTATATATGTGTGTGTGTGTGTATGTGTAGTATATATGTGTGTGTGTATATATATATATATATATATATGTGTGTGTGTATATATATATATATATATATATATATATATATATATATATGTGTGTGTGTGTGTGTGTGTGTGTGTAGTATATATATGTGTGTGTGTGTGTGTGTATGTGTAGTATATATGTGTGTGTGTATATATATATATATATATATATATATATATGTGTGTGTGTATATATATATATATATATATATATATATATATATATATATGTGTGTGTGTGTGTGTGTGTGTAGTATATATATGTGTGTGTGTGTGCCCAGAGCACCTTAAAAACCACATTCATTTCACACACACACACACACACACAAGGCGAATAACGTTGATTCTGATTCTGACTCAATATCCCATGAACCTCCGCGCGCCAGGCCCCGGATGTCTATCGCACCGGAAGAGAAGATCAGGTCCTTTCTAGCCATCTTGTGGCGCCGAGCAGCGAGAAGTTCGCACCAAGCCTCGTAGAATCGGAGGAGAATCCTGCTGAAGGGGCGCCATCATGCCCGGACATCTACAAGAAGGTTTCGGCTGCGTCGTTACCAATCGGTTCGACCAGTTATTTGATGATGAAGAGGATCCGTTTGAGGTGTTAAAACAAGCCGAGACCAAGAAGAAGGACACGGCCGCCGCTCCGGGGGCCAAGAGCGCGGCGCAGGCGGCCAAACAGCCCCGCAAGGACACGCAGAAGGACAGGAAAGTGCCTGTTCCCGAGAAGAAAGAAGACACCACGACGCCCGTTGCTCTGAAGAAGGAAGGTGAGAAAGTTCGCTTTAATATGACCGTTAAATTCCGTTTGTTTCTGCACGCGCGTCAAACACACAGCACGAGCGCGAGCACGCGGTATCGCGCGCTCGTGCACTTCACTCTTCATAACCGTTTGTTGACAACAAACACGATCTCGTTTAAACGCGTTTAAACTCCCAACACGGTAAAATATCACCCGTGTTAATTATGTATGATGTTTAGACGCTGTAGCTAATAAGCCGGGCAGAGAGAGAGAGAGAGAGAGAGAGGCCTGTTCGTGTTGTCACGTTAACTACTTTTCCCCTCGGGCCGAATCCCAAATTGTTGCGTGTTTGACTACGAAGTGCACTTGTTCCAGCGTCGCGCTCCGTTCCGAACCTAGTGCACTTGTGTTTAAGGGGTCGCGCGCCATTTGGGACGCGACCCACGGAAAGCTAGCTCGATAACAAAAAAGACGTCGTTTTTTTTTTTGACGTCCATTTTCTTTTCTGAAAAGACGCCGAAAACGCTTGTTAGGATGCAGAACGGTGTGTTTGTTGATCTTTATAAGGTTTCGTTGTTCCAAAATGTTCCCAGGTAAAAAGGGTTTATATGTTGAGAAACTCGTGCAGGTTTGTAACAGACCCAGACCTCGTGGTTGGAGGGAAGCGTTCAACAGCCACCTCCAGTGACCGTCTCGCTTTGTTTATTAGTATTAGTCAACTTTAGCAGCTCACTTTTCTATCCTGAAAACCTAAGTAGGCTTTGTGACTTTTTTAATTTTGCTTTGGAAATAGTTTTATTCGTGCATTTGTGCAAAAAAACAAAAAAAACATTAAAAATGATCAAAATAACGAACCATTGATTTTATATATAAATAATATAAACACTTTTACGACGTACGTTTACATTTCCAGCATTTAACAGACACCCTTTATATCCAGAGCGACTTACGTTCTCATTTTTATACCAAAACCGAGCAGTAAAGGGCCTTGCTCAGGGGCCCATCAGTGGCAGATTTATGGACCTGGGATTCGAACCCACAACCTTCTGGTTAGTAACCCAAAGTAGCCTTAACCACAAGGCTACAGTGTTTAGGTTGAACAAACGTGCTCGATTTTATCTGTAAACAGCACATGAAGTAAAATGGTCATCACTAGTTAAGTATAATTTCATCCTCAGATCAGCTCCTTGACACTGAGCATAAAATTGCTCAGTATGTGTGCGAGATGTCAAAAGGTGATTGATGCATATTACAACGATATGAATATTATCGTGTAACGCGCAGCCCTTTACGCTGTTATCTGCTTCAGAGAGAAAGAGAAAGAAAGACGCCCTCTTGCCCACGTTTTTTTTTTTTTCCGGGTGTGACAGGTTTTGTGCCTTAGGCAGATTTTGTAACGCACGCACACACCCAAAGGCTTAAACACGTGCTTCTGGCGCCTGTATACACACGTTAAGAAAGCAAGCATACACTGCGCACAAGTTAAAAGGGATCGACATTGTTAGTGGCATTTTGGGTTTGATCGAATGCCACTAAAGGAATTCTACACACACACACACACACCGGTGTTTATATTGGGTTCATATTTCTCTGCTTTGGTGTTGGGCAGCTTTGCTCAGTGCCGGACAGGTGCAGAGAGACAGCTGCCTGGGCCAGAGAAGCTATTTTGGTGTGTCGAGACACCCAACAGGCTCTTTTCCTCTAACCTGCGTCTGCACTGTTGCATCACCGTTCGTGTGTCGTTATCGGTTTTAGACGACGTTCAGACTTTGAAGCCCTACCCCAAAAGTTTTGCTGAAGCAATTTAGTCATTCTTTTTATTTTTTTATTTATTTTTTTTTCCTGTGTCAATGAAGCATGACAAAATCTTATACAAAAAGCAGCAGCCTTTGGGCTTTTTATTTCACCTTTAAAAGAAAGCATTCTGAAATGCATTTGGTTAAGCTGTCTTTTGTGTGTGTGTGTGTGTGTGTGTGTGTGTGTGTGTGTGTGTGTGTCTCAGGCATGAGGAGGATGGGCCGGCGGCCGGAGCAGCAGGCTCAGCAGGGCTCTCAGCAGCAACAGCAGCAGGGGGGTCAGGGCGAGGGTCGCCCCCAGGCAGAACGACGCACCGAGAGAAGGCCTCCACGTGAGCGCCGATCAGATAAACCTGCTGAGGACAAGCCAGCAGAGGGTGGAGAGTTCTCTGTGGAAAAGTGAGACTTTTTTTCTTAGCAGCTTATTTATAAGGCTTTAAGAAACGAAATGTACATCAAGAAATGCTCTTTATTATACGTGACGGCTTGCACAAGCAGGCCTGAGGCTTTATAAATTAGCAATTTCACAAATGTTTAACCGCGCTTGTGCAACTCTGAGCCTGGTACACAAGCAATAGTGCGTATGTCATAACGGTGATATGGGAAATAAGAAGGCTGTGGAATTTCCACGCATACAAAAATGATCGAAACCTGAAAATGAAAAGAAAATTCAGTCTTAATGTCAATGTGGATAAAAAGACTAAGCATTTTAGTTTAAACATTAACATGGTCTCTTTCCCTCTAATTAACTTCACCATCTCTGCTGTAAATTTGATTGATTTGGTTTGACTTCTATGGAAAAGCAGTAGAGAGGAGCAGCTGTATGCAGGCTGGATGAGGAACTTATGTCTGGACCCGATAATTGTAAATATTTGACCGAAACACAGCCAAATCGAACGCTCGCTTGTCAGTCAGGGATTATTACAGCGACTCTGATGGACTGGTCAGGAACTGGCACTGAATTATAATAATCATGTTAGAACTTCAAGGTCGAACTGTTTATAGCTGATGGCACAGTAAAACTTTTAACTGGATTACCTTTTAATGCGTGAAATAATACTAAACTGAAGTTAAACAAGTGTTTCTTGTGTCTTCTGGAAAGTTAATCTGAAGATTACATGTGACGTTAATAATCAATCTGCAATGTTCCTCACGACTAACCGTAGATTACTATATCTCTTGATTTCAGGTCTGCTGGCGAGCGGCCGTTCCGAGGCCGTGGCGGAGGCAGAGGGGGTCGTGGAGGTCGAGGCAGAGGCTTGGGACGCAGCGATGGATTTGACTCGCGTGGAAAACGTGAATTCGACAGGCACAGTGGCAGCGACCGCTCGTAAGTGATTCCATTGCCTTTAAACCCACTTTTAAATCTCTGTACATTTTTCCTTTGGTTACAATTTCATTAATCAATGGCTTCTTCATCTCGGAGTTAAATGCGAGTGTTTGTTTCAGCAGCTTTAAACCAGAAGAAAAGCGAGGAGGTGGAGGACCTCATAACTGGGGCACCGTCAAAGACGAACTGAGGTCAGTGTAACAGCAGGAGAGCATCACAGTCATACTCAGGTGCAGGGATTATTAATTTGGGGCGAGTAGTGTGTGCCAGGTGTCGGGGCTATTTGTAGGTGCCCTTTGGAACAGTAGGTGGATCTGATACTTAGTGTTCGATATTTTCAACTCCAGTTTAATCAGAGTATATCTGAAAGCATTACTGCATGCTGTGCATTCTGGATCTTTGGTTAGTTGATTAAAAGCCTTTTTCTCATTTTTACAGCGAGCTTGACCAATCAAATGTCACAGAGGAGACCCCTGAGGGAGAGGAGCACCCACCCGCTGACTCTGAGAACAAGTGCGTCGAACTCTTTTGGTTTATGATCTTTGTTAGGATGCAAAATAGTGTTTCTATAGATATCCTGGTTCATATCCCGTAAGACTGACTGTATGGAACATTTTCATTTCCAAATGCGCTCCTGAGAGAAATAGTAAGAATTGTAGAGGATCTTACTTGAAGAAAATAAGCAATAAAATGAGCTTTTATTGTGTAAAGTCCTGAGCTTTACATAGCCAGGTGTATTTGCATGGTCACTGAAACCAGATATTGGCAGTATCCTGCTACATTAGAGAGCAGTAAAAAATTTGGACGTTTACGCTCCTGGAGTTGAGGTGAGTTTGTGCAGAAACAGTCATGTTGGTCTGACCTCCTCCAATACGTATGATTCATACACAAGTCACTTGATCCTGCGAATTTGTTCTAATTTCAGATCACATAAGATCTGGATCAGAATAGTGATTCACTCACTCGTCACTAATAAACTCAGCAGAGGCACATTGACCTTTACGTGTGGTCTTGTCACAGGGAGAACGAGGCTGAGGAGGTAAAAGAAGAAGGGCCTAAAGAAATGACCCTGGACGAATGGAAAGCCCAGCAGGACAAGGAGAGAGCTAAGGTGGAGTTCAACCTTCGTAAAGCCAATGACGGATCTGAATGGAAGAAAGGATTCCTGCTGCACAAGTCCAAAGCCAAGGATGTAAGTCACCTTTCCGTTCCTCCGTCAGGCTTTTTGTTAATGTCGTCACTTGTAAAATCAACAGCAGAAAGTCTGATGGAGGGCAGTGCTTGATTATTTATTGATTTTTTTTATTTTTTTATTTTATTTTAAATCCCAGTAATTAATCTGTAGCTGGATAAAATGTCAAATCTTGTTTAAGTTAAATGAAAACGGTTCTCTTGTTTCTTTCAGGCTCCATTAGAGGACGCCGCTGGTGATCACCACCTCCGCAAGCCTGCCAATGACATCACGTCCCAGCTGGAGATTAACTTCGGAGACCTGGGCCGTCCCGGACGCGGCCGTGGAGGACCCCGTGGAGGAAGAGGAGGAGGAGGAGGAGCCCGTGGGGGTGGCGGACCTACCAGACCACCTCGTGAGCGCAGGCCTGAGAAGGTGGGTGGAGTCTTGGTTTCGTGTTTTCCTTCCAGTCAAGCAGGATCCACACCTGATCCTACCTGATTATTTAGGAATTTTGCTTTCAGTGCATTCAGGTTTGGCTTTTGCTTTACCGTGATGTCGGCCCTAAGATTAAACAACCCCTATCTACCCCATTCTAGTCACATTTGTTACTCATTTCTGCTGTTTTAACATCGATTGTGAAAGAGAAGTGTTAAGATTAGAACTGCCTTACTGACGAAGCTCTAGCCATCATCTCGCCCAGGGTCATGACCCTTTTATTTAAATGTTCCCAGATAACCTGAGCTTCTTCTCACTTCTTAAAAAAACTCCTCCTTCTGAAAACGGAAGCCGATTAAACGCTTTTAAATTCGCGTTAACTTCATTATTAACGTTTTGATTATTTCAGCTCTTTGAAGCCTTTAGGAAAATACTTTCAAGAAAGTTTTCTCTGCACCGAGCAAAGAACAAAACCGGTTTACTAGATTCACCCTAAGGCACGTGCTCCCTCCGGCATTTAGAGAATTTTCAAATATTTTCATAGAACCGGTCTTATGCCGTTCCTCCCATTTTGTAAATTCTAAAGGCAAAAAAAAAAATATTCCAAGTGTAAATAAATAATAAATTAATTAATTTCTTATATATATAAAACCAAGGCACTGTGTGGTGGGTTATTCTGATATTCTGCCCAGACTTCACACACGTGTCCTGTACTGACTGTCCTGCTTAGGTTCCATACACACACACACACACACCCTCCATTACACCCCAGTACTAAAGCATGCCTTATATTTTCACTTTTCATAAGAAAGCTCATGTCCTATGTCCAGGCAGCTTGTGGAGGTGTGATGCAGTGTTTTAATTAAAAAAAAAATTTTTTTTTTGTGATTCGGTGTTAAGGTCTTTGTCTCTTTCTTTAGGTGAGCGGAGGATCAGTTCCCAACGTGGATGATCCGGAGGCTTTTCCAGCTCTGGCTTAAGCTTCCTGATTGGTAGTGCTGATCAGCCTGCCACTGAGCCCTGCTTCGCCGGGCCCTTCGCTACGAGGCTTGCATGCTATTGGATCCTTCAGCAGATGAAATGATGGAAGACTGTTATCCATCCCACCCACCTCTTGTGGGACTGAATTTTACTTGTTTTAGAAAAAAGGAGAAAATCTTTAAAAAATAAAAAAAAAAAATGAAAGGACTTCTTGCTACTCAGAAGCAAATTATCGGTAGAGGTTTTGTATTAAGAAATAAATTAGCAGGGATGTTTTCATACAGTGTTTTTTTGTTTTTTTTTGTTTTTGTTGTTTTTTTCAGACATTATGCATTCTCTATGAATACCTTTTTTTGTACTGCTGCTTTACATATATGCATTTTTAAATACATGTTTTGAAAAGTGTTAGGTTGTGATGCTCTTTGGCTTGCTTTGTTTTTAAGCCTTAGATGCACTGCTAGGAATCGCTTCACAGCTTATGCACCGAAATCCTCAGTGAAGTAACATTTGATTTGTAGCTCAAGGCCAAACTCTTTGATGTGTCTACAATCGCTACGATAATCTGAAATTTTTTTTTCCCCCTGAGTTTGGCTGAAGATTCAGTATCTTTTCATTTTTAGTGGCTTTGGTTGCTCTGAGGATGTTGATGATGATGATGATGATGATGATACAGATACATTCACTTATAACAGCTTTTGTAGGTTTTTCAAGTCAAGATTACTTTTGTGCTCCTGTTTGCCCGAACCTGCATCATAAAAACAGTTGTAATTATTCCAACAAAGCAGTTTTGAATTCATTAATAGGTTTTCTTTGTGCCCCATTGCTTTTTACAACAGCACTAATTTTTGCATTTTTGTTCTGAAAGAAATACCAGCTGTTCAGTGTGTAACAGAGTGCTATGAAAACTGTGTGAATTCTAACCCTGCTATTATTCAGACCTCTGTCCATAATTAAAAGGTGGTCTATTCATATCGGGTCGTGTGTGTGCTTCTGATATAAACCTACTGTGGTTAAGATGAACGGTCAGGATGAGTTCATATTGAATTATCTGCTCTGACCAAAGGACCAGCTATAAGGTTTTTATTCATTTTACTGTTTTAATGTGATGTGAAAGGACTTGTGTGGTGTATGAGGCATATGTACATTCTAAAGTTTTCTGACCGGAGGTGTGTAGAATATGAGGGCGATGTGGTAGCCTAGTGGTTAAGGTGTTAGGCTACCAATCAGAAGGTTGTGAGTTCGATTCCCTTGTCCACCAGGTTGCCACTGCTGAGCCCCTGAGCAAGGCCCTTAACCCTCGATTGCTCAGTTGTATAAAAATGTAAGTCGCTCAGGATAAGGGCGTCTGCTAAATGATGTAAATGTAATATACGGAAGGAGTCACTGTAATAAATCGCCGCTTTATTACAGTAAGAGGTAAAGTCGTACCTTTTAAGACGGTGAATGTCGGTTTCTCTGTAACATGATAAAGGTCACGTCGCCGTAGTACTAGAGAGGAAGGGAGCTTTAGGATGTATTGGGCTTGCAAAATAAATCAAAATAGTACTTCAATCCACTTCGATCATAGCATCCAGACACGGATTATTCTCCAATAACAGGACGTTACAGGGTGTTTTATTTATTTATTTATTTATTCATTTTAATATCAATTCCATCTCCTTTTCAGACGCGACATTTCTGATTGCATTTGTCTCAAATGATATGGAGGTTATTTTTAAAAACAACTTTTAATGTCCGAATCAACACCCTGTACACTATACACTATGGTTTAAGTGGTAGCTTAATAGTTAAGGCATTGGGCTACTGATCAGAAGGTCATGAGTTTGAATCCCACGGCCACCAAGCTGCCACTCCGGGCCCCTGAGTCAGGCCCTTAACCCTCAATTGCTCAGCTGTGTCAAATGCAGTAAATGTACATAATGCACTACTTTTGTAGCCATGATTGAAATCCCATAATGCACTGCTGCTTACCATCTTTTAAAAAAGCAGGCGAGTTGTTTGGGGTAAATATCCGTTGTGTTGAAACAACGAAGTACCAACAATCTCTAAAATGTCTGTTCTTCTTTACACTATACTTTATACTTCTGAACTCATGAATCTGCTACCTGGTGGCGCGATACTTCTCATGTTAAGAAATTCTCACATGCAGTGTTTCTCACCAGTTTTTATTTTTTTACACTGTTGTTGGAAAATGTCAGATTTGTCACTGCAGCAAGCTTTAACACGTTTCTGTCCTATTTGTGTGTGTGTTACATCGTTGCTCCTTCATTGACGTGTGAACACACTGATATATGTACATCACATCATCACTGCAGGCTTTTTTTTTAAGCTCCACTGCTTCTGTCGTTAATCCTCTAGTAATTCAGGGAAAACCTGAAGAACCATGCTGTACAGGACACTAAATATCCTAAATGCATTTTGCTGTTTGTAGACGAAGGCACAGTTTGTTCCTTTTTAACAGTGTGAGATCAAAATATTTCAACATAACCAGTCATTCGTAACTGGTTGAGTTGTCTGTGGTGGGAAAATAGACTACTAATAAACACAGAGAACAGCAGATTATGCTGTGAAGAAATAGGATTTCCGTTCTTTATCGTTTAGAAAGCTTGATAATGATCAGGTCACATGACCTTAATGAATATGTAGGTTTATAATAGGAACTCGATAAGTCTCCAGAAGTATCGCTACTATAATGTGTGCTTTTAAATGACTGTAGAAAGGACATTGTTCATAATAACACTCTCTGGTGTTTATAACAGTTTATAATCGCACCCTCCAGTGTCACCCAAATGAGGATGAGGTTCACTTTTCAGTCTGGTTCTTCTTAAGGTTTCTTCCTCTTCCATCTAAGGGAGTTTTTCCTCACCTCAGTCACCTCAGGCTTGTTCATTAGGGATAAATACAAACACATTTAAATATAAGTCTAATATTAATCACGAACTTTTGTTGTATAATATTAAACTATTTGTACTATATTTCTTATGTAAAGCTGCTTTGAGACAATGTCCACTGTTAAAAGCGCTATATACATAAACACATACAATAAATTTAAATTGAATTGAAAACTATTCTACCAGTAAGAACATAACGACCCCAACCTCGTTATGTAAAAGTAATACAGACTGAAAAAGGGCTTCAGTGGAGTAATTTACTGCTGGAACGCTCTACAAAACCGATCGTGACTCAACGCCTGAGCCGATCCTGACCTCCCTGGGGCCCTAAGCAGAATTCTGCTAAGGGGCCCTCCTACCTGACCCGTGAGCCATGTAAACCATTTGCCCCACATTTACACTTGCACTGGCAGCACTGCACAGCTAATTTAGCTAGTCAGATAAAGACTAGAGACAGAATCACATTGACTTTACTTTAACTTTACTGTTATTTGCTCTTGCTGACATCAAACCTGAAGAGAACACAAGTTTACCTGATTGCTGTTCTCGCATTTCACTCTTATTTTGTTCCTTTTTTCTCTTTTCATGGCCAGATGGATAGCTCCGCTTCATATTGTCATCTACACAGTAAAATTAGCACGCGCTGGAAAATGAGGCAGGGGGAGGCGGGGCCTTGCGTAATTTGTGGGGCCCTACGCAACTTGCGTAGTGAGCGTATAGGGCCGATCGGCTCTGCGCAACGCTGAATCGCTCCTGGAAATCCCTTGAAACATTTTCTGTTTGCTGACTAAAAGTTTTTGCGCACGCTCTAAGAAAGAGGTATGATATGATTTGGAAAGTACATCATTTAATAATTTCACAGATAAAAAAAAATAAAAAATAATCAGCATGACTGTTGAATACAAAACACCTTGAGGCTTTTAGTCCTGAACGATTATGTACAAAAGTATTTACACCTGCATAATTAAAATTAAACTGAGGTAAACTGATATTAAAGCTGTTAAAATAAAACAATGTAAGGGATTGTTTGTCCGAAAATATAAACGCGTATTTGTATGGCTGAGTGATATTTTGTAATTAACATGAACATACTGATCAGGTGTTAGTGTTAATTTTTTCAGTGGAGAGGATGACAAATCTAACGTTCATTAACACAGTTCTGTACACAGCAGAGGTTCATCCACATTCTAAGAAATCGCTGCAGTCTATTTTCACCGAGTCAAGAGTCAATTTTCCTCCGTTGGTTAAAAGCGGCCCAAGGAAGGGGCTCTTGGGACAGGGGAAGAATTCGAACGTTTTGTGCTCCTCGTCGACATCCTCCTCCTCCTCCTCCTCCTCTCCTCCGCTGAACTCTCCGTGAGTAGAAATGTAGTCCACGGTGATGTCTGTGCCCCTGGAGGCCTGGGTGGCGTCTGAGCTGCTTGAGTCGTTGGAGAAGCTTTTGAGGTAAGAGCTGGTGATGATGGGCTGATATGGCACTGATTCAGCCTGCAGCTTGCCTGGGTGTTGTGTTTCCTCGGTGGAGATCGTCTCGTCTTCGGCTAGTTTCTCTTGGGGAAATTCCTCTACCTCCAACGTATTGGGCTCCTCTTCACTCATGCTGGAGTCACTGAGGTTCAGCTGCAGTTTCATCTCACCCTGTATGGAGAAGAGGAATACGAGCTCAATGAACACTCACAAAGTCTACAGTAAAGGTGAAATACTAACACAAGTGGCTATAATGTATTATAAGATGACAAATACAAAGGAATAAAAGAAAGAATGTTTTGGATGAGATGTGCACTATTTAATTATAAGTGAATACTGTATTTTGTTTCTTAGAAAAGAGCTCAAAGTCTCACCCACTTACTTTCTACTGGCTTAAGATTCTAGGTTTGTAAGTTCAGTGGTTAAAATTTGCTTCAAGCAAGAACACGGTGAAAGTAACTGCTGCCAGAAAAACGTTTGTGTTTCACATCCTGCACACTTTCCTTTTCAAAGAACTGGCATTTCCGCTTGGTGAATTTTTTTGTTGTGTGACTGCTGCTTGAATGCGTAAAAGAGAAAACCTCACGCCTTAAAAACAATTTCTATCCATCCATAACTGGCCTCGTCAACAATACCCAGGACCCACTACGATCTCTTATCCACCTCCTTGGACACTGACGAAAAACTTCATTTTGCTTTTTCACGTGCGATACTTTAACTCAGACGGCTATACTGCACTTTCTTATTCCAAACTTTGTCCAAAATCACATCACCAATTAATGTACAGATAATGTTTTTATTCTCCTAATTTTGTTTTTATTTTTCTATTTCCGTTATTTCCGTTTATAGTTTCTTCACACTGCATCGCTTGTCGCTTTAAAATTTTTCTACTCTCTTTTACTTCTCTTATCCTGCCTTATAATGTTTACCTTATTAATATTATTTTGATTCCTTGTATTTTACTGTCATTACAAAACACCAGCACGCCAAGACAAATCCTCGTACATGTAAATAAGGTACATGGCAATAAAGACGATTTAAAGAAGTGTCTTCGCTTTAGCCGTAAACTTGCAAATGCTACAGATAAACCTGATGGTACAGATGTTGGCACCTCAATGATGGCTCTGTTAAATAGCTGCTTCAAGTCTGACCTCAAACCATAGAAAGGTTTTATCAGTTTATCTGGACAAAATGAATCATATTTAGCTCATATTAGCATAAAACACTGTAGTGATGAAAATATTTTGACTAAACCCTTTCTGTATCGGGAACTTGTTCGCCTGCAAAATCAACACATTAATGTTATTATTTTTATTAGATGCTAAGAGTGATAAACTCCCGACACCCAACATTGTCTACGTGATGGAGGTTACGTTAATGACGCACCTTTGTGTGTTTCAGTAATTTATTTGTGCTATTTGCTTTAAATTATTTAAGGATTTTGTATTAATCGCATGCGTTAACGTTGACAGCCCTTAATAATAAATACAGGGCTGTCAAGTGTCACGCATTGAGAGTGACAGTCACACATTTCGGTCTTTTTTCACGCTCTCCCGCCACACATTGTATTTCTCATGCAGAAAAACTTTTTGACTATTTATCATATATTTAATAAGCCGCAGCGCCCAAAATGTATAAGTCCACATCGCTGTCTCTGTGGAACCGGGCAGGAATCAAGCGCGTCTCCCCTGGAGTTCTTAGTCGAGCCTGACACTTATCAGCCAATCAAAAAAAGAGGCTACACA
The DNA here is from genome assembly GCF_030014155.1 of Tachysurus vachellii. Taxonomy (NCBI): domain Eukaryota; kingdom Metazoa; phylum Chordata; class Actinopteri; order Siluriformes; family Bagridae; genus Tachysurus; species Tachysurus vachellii. The sequence continues at coordinate 7,300,422 of NC_083463.1, forward strand.
ATAGCCAATCAGAAAATAGCACTATTGTATCTGGGTAAGATTTAACGCAACAACCAATGAAAAAAAGCATATCCTGGAATTGTTCAGCATCATCCTCGTTCACCCACAGAGAAAACCACTGGAGCTGCGAGCATCACTTTGAGCACAGAGCATATTTGAGCATATTTTAAAAATGTCACTCTTGCCTGTCTTCAAAACTTGTATATATATATGTATATAAATATATACAGTATATATATATATATATATATATATATATATATATATATATATATATATATATATATATATACAGTATATATATATATATATATATATATGTAGTTGTAGTATGAATATTATAGATATATTATAGTATAGATATTTTATTTCATTTTCTTGTCACTACCTAATATTGTTGTGCTATAAAAGTCTGACCCTAGATGGTGAATGATTGAGTGAATTACAGAGGAATGAAGTTAGTGATCTATTTCTTACCTGGACTCAGGTTATGTATCATTTTTCTGCCTTCACCAATAATAAAATGATTACTATGAGTAGTTTTTGTGTAGAAATAAAGAGCGTTGACTTTGTCTGTACCTTATCACTTGCACACTCTTTTGCCCATTTGCTGTTAGCAGGATCTGGGACGATGCTCGGAATTAGGCAGTGACAACACCCTGAGAATCTGCAAGATGAAATAAACAACAAAGTGCTTTTTAAATCAGACAAATGCTTTCTTTTATTATATCTGCTACATGGCCAAAATGATATGGACCCCGGACCATCTCACACACATATGTGGGCCTTCCCCAAATTGCTTCTACTGTACATAGTCTGAAGGACACATTTATACCAGAAGTCTTTACATGCTGGAGCAGTGTTCAGGTTGGACTTGATGAACTTGAGCGTGTTGAACTCTGACCCAATCCCACTGAACATCTCTGAGATGAACTGGAACATCAGTGTCTGATTTCACTAATGCTCTTGTAGCTGAATGAACACAAATCCCTACAGTCACGCTGCAACATCTAGACTACAGACTTCCCAGAAGAGTGAAGCTTATTATAACAGCAAATAGGGAATACATCTGGAAAGGGAAGTTCACTAACACACGTGGGTGCGAGAGGTCTGGTGTCCACATACTTTTGGAAATGTAGTGTTATTTTTCCGTTGCTTGTTTCCGTTGCTTGTACTCTCACCTTCTTTGTACTGAAGAAAACTGACATAAGCACAGGAGGCACAGGCAGGTGATGAAAACAGCACCTGCCACTGAGATGACAAAAGCCAGCGGTATCTCCTCTGACAAAGGAAGACAATTAATGATGTGAGGAATGAAGTGGAGTGTGTTTGTAAAGCAGGTAGAAAGCTGCCTCTTGTTATTCAGACTAATGAGTTGGAATGACTTTGACCTGAAGTTACAACATTCACAGAATTGTCTGTTTTTGAATAAAGGACAAACATGAAGACAAAGAGAAAACAATGAAGCAGAAAAGAACAGGAATCGGAGGCTACAGTGAGGCTACACTGGACAGAAAACCACTGTCTCCTCTGTCCATTCTTCAACTGTCCAGTGTCATGAACCTGTGTCTGTACTGTAGCCTCAGATTCCTGTTTATTATTGAGTGTTATTGAGTATTATTGTGTATTAAGAGTGTTATTGAGTATTATTGAGTATTAAGAGTGTTATTGAGTATTATTGTGTATTAAGAGTGTTATTGAGTATTGTTGAGTATTAAGAGTGTTATTGAGTATTATTGTGTATTAAGAGTGTTATTGAGTATTATTGTGTATTAAGAGTGTTATTGAGTATTATTGTGTATTAAGAGTGTTATTGAGTATTACTGAGTATTAAGAGTGTTATTGAGTATTATTGTGTATTAGGAGTGTTATTGAGTATTATTGTGTATTAAGAGTGTTATTGAGTATTATTGAGTATTAAGAGTGTTATTGAGTATTACTGAGTATTAAGAGTGTTATTGAGTATTACTGAGTATTAAGAGTGTTATTGAGTATTACTGAGTATTAAGAGTGTTATTGAGTATTATTGTGTATTAGGAGTGTTATTGAGTATTACTGAGTATTAAGAGTGTTATTGAGTATTATTGAGTATTAAGAGTGTTATTGAGTATTACTGAGTATTAAGAGTGTTATTGAGTATTACTGAGTATTAAGAGTGTTATTGAGTATTACTGAGTATTAAGAGTGTTATTGAGTATTATTGTGTATTAAGAGTGTTATTGAGTATTATTGTGTATTAAGAGTGTTATTGAGTATTATTGTGTATTAAGAGTGTTATTGAGTATTACTGAGTATTAAGAGTGTTATTGAGTATTATTGAGTATTAAGAGTGTTATTGAGTATTATTGTGTATTAAGAGTGTTATTGAGTATTATTGTGTATTAAGAGTGTTATTGAGTATTATTGAGTATTAAGAGTGTTATTGAGTATTATTGTGTATTAAGAGTGTTATTGAGTATTATTGTGTATTAAGAGTGTTATTGAGTATTATTGAGTATTAAGAGTGTTATTGAGTATTGTTGAGTATTAAGAGTGTTATTGAGTATTATTGTGTATTAAGAGTGTTATTGAGTATTATTGTGTATTAAGAGTGTTATTGAGTATTATTGTGTATTAAGAGTGTTATTGAGTATTACTGAGTATTAAGAGTGTTATTGAGTATTATTGTGTATTAGGAGTGTTATTGAGTATTATTGTGTATTAAGAGTGTTATTGAGTATTATTGAGTATTAAGAGTGTTATTGAGTATTACTGAGTATTAAGAGTGTTATTGAGTATTACTGAGTATTAAGAGTGTTATTGAGTATTACTGAGTATTAAGAGTGTTATTGAGTATTATTGTGTATTAGGAGTGTTATTGAGTATTACTGAGTATTAAGAGTGTTATTGAGTATTACTGAGTATTAAGAGTGTTATTGAGTATTATTGTGTATTAAGAGTGTTATTGAGTATTATTGAGTATTAAGAGTGTTATTGAGTATTACTGAGTATTAAGAGTGTTATTGAGTATTACTGAGTATTAAGAGTGTTATTGAGTATTACTGAGTATTAAGAGTGTTATTGAGTATTATTGAGTATTAAGAGTGTTATTGAGTATTACTGAGTATTAAGAGTGTTATTGAGTATTACTGAGTATTAAGAGTGTTATTGAGTATTACTGAGTATTAAGAGTGTTATTGAGTATTATTGTGTATTAAGAGTGTTATTGAGTATTACTGAGTATTAAGAGTGTTATTGAGTATTACTGAGTATTAAGAGTGTTATTGAGTATTACTGAGTATTAAGAGTGTTATTGAGTATTATTGTGTATTAAGAGTGTTATTGAGTATTATTGTGTATTAGGAGTGTTATTGAGTATTACTGAGTATTAAGAGTGTTATTGAGTATTACTGAGTATTAAGAGTGTTATTGAGTTACTATAGCCAGCCTTTGTGTCAGCTCGTCAGCTGTAGTTTGGTATCATAAGTTATTACCATGAAAAGTAAGTTGGTTCTTTCTTTCTGGCCATGTTGAGCCTGTAAATAAACCCACAACTTCCGATACTCTATCTATCTATCTATCTATCTATCTATCTATCTATCTATCTATCTATCTATCTATCTATCTATCTATCATCATTACTTTATAGTCACACCCTCCCTCCAGTGCCTCCCAAATGAGGATGAGGTTCCTTTTTGAGTCTGGTTCCTCATATATGAATCTACATAAAATATAAAGATTATATAAATAATATCTCAATAATCTGTCCATACCTGTTTCTCTGGAGTGTTTCAGTTTGAACGAGCGCTCGTTTTCTATAGGACTTTCTCCTGCTGTAGTCCAGGCTGAGACACTCAGTCTGTATTTCTGTCCTGGCAATAGGTCGGTGATGGTATACTCTCTCTGAGGGTGTGAGACACCTACAACACAATTATTCTTCAGTAACTTTTACAGACAATAATAACTGTAAATTATGCAAAAGTGCATACATGCAAATACAGCCTGTGTCTGAGTATCAGGAAAAAACTGACATCACTGCTATTGTAGATATTCTGTACAACATCATATAAAATAAAACACAGTCATCATTAGATTAGGTTCAAAGCAAATGCAATTAAAAAAAACAAAAATTCTAACAGATTAATATTAATCTCCCAAACACCGTTAGGTTCCTTAAGAGTTCTTTTCAGTATGTAATTTGTGTGTGAGAGGAAAACAAGATTGAGCCAACGTTACTGTAATGAAATCCACAGAATGAGATTCCACAGTCTCAGATCCTACACATGTTTGGTTTCTTACTGTATTTCTGAATTTTGCCTGCTGAATCCTTCAGGTAGATGGTGTAATGTTGCAGACAGCCTCCTCTCTTCTCTGGTGGGATCTCGCTCCACTTTACCACCACGCTTTTACTCTTCGGAACGATGGACACTGGAAAAGGACCCTGTTGTGGAGCTGAAAAGACAATCTTATTTTCAGACCTGTTTATTTATCTCACTTGATGATCAGTTCTTAATGAACCGACGCCCTCTCACCTGTCTGCCAGGTAGAGATCCGGTTGAAGGTGGCTTTTTTTGTCTTGGATGAGTTTAGATAGACCACTGCACCTTCATAGCACTCCGCAGGCTGCAAACCTAAACACACCACACATTTAAAGAGGGAGAAAGAGAGAGTGAGAGAAGAAATGCATTTCATTTAAAACATTAAAAACATGCACCATGTCATTAAGCAAATGCTACATATGGCAGGAGATTGAAAAAAGTCCTGATACTAAAATTGTTATCTATTGTAAGATGTCAAACCTCCAGCCACTGGCCACTAGGGGGCAAAATAGAGCAACAAAGTCCTGGCATTGAACGGAACACCTCAAAGAAATGTGCTAATGATGCGGATTCTTCATTAACAAGGTACACATTTGACATTGTAACCATGTCTCTGTACAAATGACATTATTTTAGAGGCTTAAGAGCAACAGGAGGGAATACAACAGATTTTCACCTCCACTTCGATATTATGGACTATTTTACAGTCTGTTTTGTTTTCTAAAATATATCTAGGTTTAATTTGTTTGTGAACTCAGCATGTGACTTTCATAGATCTGCTGATAACTGAACACTTTTATGTGTTACTGGTCTCCTAAACTGATCTTTTTGGACTGGATAGACAACACTGAGGCAATCTATAGGAAAGGGCAGAGCAGACTCTTTCTGCTGAGGAGACTAAGGTCTTTTGGAGTGCAGGGAGAGTTACTGAAGACCTTTTTTGACTCTGTGGTGGCCTCAGCCATATTCTATGGTGTGGTCTGCTGGTGCAGCAGCATCTCTACTGCAGAAAGGAAGAGACAGGACAAGCTGATCAGGAAGGCCAGCTAAGTCCTGGGGATTCCTCTGGAACACTGTACAGGAGGTGGGAGAAAAAAGGATGGTAGCAAAACTATCATCATTGCTGGAGAACGACTCTCACCCCCTGTATGAATCGGTTTCATCTCTGAGCAGCTCCTTCAGTGACAGACTGTTACATCCTAAGTGTCTGAAGGAGTGATACAGACGGTCGTTTCTCCCTGCTGCTATTAGACTTTACAATCAAAGCTGCTCCCAGTGAACCAGTCACCATAATTATGTAGCTTTGTAGAAGCCAACATTCTGTTTTCCTATTTAAGCTTAGACAAAAATGTATAAAATTTAATGCTGCCTAGGGCTTTCGAGCCACATGCACCAAATTCGGATATGTTGTAGACGCTGGTCTGATGTTTGTTGCTATTACTTTTCTAAGCGATCCGAGTACCGGTACTTCCGGTACCGGGTTTCAAATTGGCCTTTTTTTCCCCATAGACTCCCATTATAAACTTTGGAGGTTTATAACTCGGCAAGCTTTCGAACTATCTACACCAAACTCAGCCAGCTCCTTTAGGGTGATACTCTGAACAAAGGTTTAAATTGGTGTACCGACTGGCCTTCCGGTTGTGCCGCAGCCCCGCCCCCAAAATATGCAAAATCAAAAAGCTTTTTACAACATGGACATGTGACATATCAAAACACTCAGAACAATGAGGGGAACTTCCTCAAGTGCATTCTGATGATGTCACGTGACGTCACGTGATGTCACTTGAAAATCAAAAATTAGCACAACATGAACATGTATCATATCAAAACACTCAGCCCAATGAGGGGAACTTCCTCAGGAGTATTCGAATGACGTCACATACTCGTCTCCACTTGCCTCCAAATGTTTTGGCACCCTATCTTTCTGTCCACTTGCCTCCAAAAGTAACACTGACCCTTATGTCCACTCGCCTCCAAAAAGCACCTGCCTTTGCGAATACTTGCCTCGTCAAAGCCAACATCAAAGTTTGTCGTGACGAACTTTACTAATCTAGTTACACACTGGATTACTGTTTAACTGCAATAATAAAAATAACAAAGTATTTAAACAACACGTGCAATAACAGAAAAATGTGCAATATTACCTGTGTGCAATATGTCTGTTAGTGTAACTACTAACTCGTGGTCTCTTTTTTGTCTTCTCTGTATTTATACATTGTGTATATAATGTATATTATATTATATTATGTCTATTATCTCTATTCTTTTATATATTTGCAGTTCTTTCTCTTTGCTGCTGTAACAGAAATTTCCCCATTGTGTGACGAATAAAGGTATATATAGTGTATTTGTTTCCAAAATAACAAAGACAAAATCTCCACTAAGTTTGATTAGGATATTTAATTGAAATAGTGAGTTGAAACAAGAAAGGGCCTCAAGACTGATTTCCTTTGTCTTTGGCATGGTGAGTAAAAATAGTCTCTCCCAATAATGTGTTCAAGTGCCCTGTTCCTTGGAGTCCTTTAATGCTGATTGAATGCCCAGGTATTGTTAGGAAGCCAATTGACTGTACAGGTGTGGTTTGAAAACTGATTGATTAATTTGGTGTGTTTTGAAAGCTGATTGATTAATTGGGTGTGTTTTGAAAGCAAATATTCACAAGGGGCTAATATTTTTGACCACCCCATTTTCACTATATTTGATTATAAAGCAAGCCTATAAATGTATTTTATATTTCAAAATGTACCAAAAGCTACTAAATAGCACTGGTGAATGTTTGATTATATCAAGTTTTATCAATGCTACAAAAATTGGAAAGATCTTTAGGAAAATGTTCCAATTATCTTACCTTATCTTAACTTATCTTAACTTATCTTAACTTATCTTATCTTAACTTATCCTCTTCATCCGACATTGTATTGAATTTCATCCGACATTGTATTTAATTTGTAATGTTACATAAAATCATAGCAAAAAGCTATATCAGGCATTATTTTTTTTATAACAGAAATATACTAATTATATTTCATACTATATATTTTATTTATGTAGGCTGAGGAGTTGTTGATTTTTTTTCTTCTTAATCATGAATTTATTCAGGCTGAGAATTCTTCTTGTCTTCTTTTTTTTTTTTTTTTTTGGGGCCTAGACATAAAGCATCAGCAAGAGGTCATGCAAAAAAACAAAAAGAAGTGAAAGTGTAGCACAACCGGGGTGAGATTCAGTGAGAGGTGCCATTACATAAACATCACATTAACCTCAAACCACAGAATTATTGATATCCTCACAGCATCGATATAGAGCTGTGTGGATAGGCAATGATTGTTTTAATGAAAATAAAAAAATAAAACAAATGTGTAATTATAATAATGATATTTATTTGTGGATTGTAAAAGGTGCATCATCGTACAACACTCAACACAACCTCTTTTTTTTTTAGTTTGTTTTTAATATATTACCTTCTGATGCTCCTTCTGATGCTCCAGATACTAAACTAACCTAAAGAAGGCGACTTTTCTTGCTCCCTTAATCACTACAGCAGCTTTCAGCTGTGCTAGAACGATTGTAAAACGGTTCTCTAATAATCACTTAGCCTTATAAAATGATTAACTTGGATTAACCAACATAAGATGAGATTGAAACAGAGGACTGATGGTTACTGATAATGGGCCTCTTTGTGACAATGAAGATCTTTCTTTAAAATTAATCTGATTCATTTTGAGTTTTTAAAATGGACAAAAATGTTTTTTTTTTTTCTTCAGTAAACGGAAATGAAAACAGAAGTGATCCTAAACTTTTGAATATCAGCATATGTTACCATGCTGTGAACGCAAAATGATTCTAACCAGAAAAACAAGGATAATATACTGTATCTATTCCTTTATTCCTGAATTTTATCCGCTACTATTGGCTATTTTTATATCAAAGCCAGTCGTAAAAAAAAAGCATTTCACTACATCGCTACTGTGTACGACTGTGGATGTGACGAATAAAATTTAAATTCGATTTGAATACTTTATTCCTTCGACTTTACAGAGACACTTTTATTTCTATTCGCTATGATCAGTCACGAAACCACAGTAAACTGTTGTGACGTTTTTGTATCCTTACATGTTCCATGTTTGTTAGAATCTACAGCTACATTTACTACATCCAGTACCGATCAAAAACATGTTAGATCCTCTGTCCTGTATTACGGTGCACAAATAATGTGACACACTGTCAAAAATGATGGTCGTTACATATAAAGAAAAAAATTCTTATACGACTAGATTCCTCTGACGATTAAAAAAAACACCTTCATAAAGATTTGCACATTAAAACCACAGTTTTTTTTACTGACCAGTAATATGCGCTGTGTTTAGGTGCCTTTCCACTCTGACCCACTGAAGCTGCTGTTTCCGTCCCTCTGGAAACCACTCTACCAAGAACTCCGTCACCGGGTCTGCACCGATGGGCCTCGGCCAGGAGAGGGCGACACTGTGATTATTCACAAGAGTCTGTGACACCTTGTACGGAAGAAGAGCTGCAAAAACACAAGAGCACCTGTTCTAACCATCTTCAATAGGTTCATACCACAGTGCTTTTCACTTCGCAAATTTGACCGCTCACAAGACTTTGAGTGATTTTATAAAACTCACAGGCTGTTTTAAATACATTTTTCTATACTAGCAGTTTTGACAGAAACTTAGACGACAAACGCCCCACATAATCTCACCCTAAAAGATTTACAGATTAAGATATGCCGTGGAACGTCAATGCACGACTGAAGTACCTGATTTATGTCTATTGCACTTTATTTCTTTAAGCTGTTTAGTAGTTAAGTTGCAATAAGTGTTGTTGAAAATGTATTAGCTTTCTTTAGGCCTACAAATATTTTACTGTCCTTATGAGAGTTAAACACACGTTTCCGGCACGCGGAGCCGACCTCTGGACGAAAATATCACCAGAACTGTTTATTTTTCCATTTCTAATCGACATCGTGTGAAAGTAGTGCATGAATAATAGCGTGATTTGAATATTCTCTTCACTTCAGTTCCACCAAAATATTTACACAAATGTTGTTATTAGAAATCTCGAAAAACACGATACGTCATTCGTTCATTGATTAATAAATTAAGATGTCATCGTTATGTAAGGCTAAATCACACCCGCTCCGTAGTGACAGCCTGCATGCAACAGCTACCAGCTATCAGGGATACAGAAAGCTTCCTCTTCACGTGCTTCCTGCAAGACATGTGAAGCCAGAGAAACTTTCACATCCTTTCAAACTGCTGCTCACGCTGCAACACGGGGCAGTGAAAGACACGGGGAGGAAAAACGCTATCTGCCTTTTTCCACAAACACGATCTCGCCTTTTTATTATATACTTAAAGCACTTCCAGATGTCTATGCTTAAAGAAAATAAAAGAAATGTTCTGTATTTTCATGCTGCATGTCGTGGATGTGACCTACTTATAGGCTGCAGGTGTATGAGTCGAGCAGGAGACAGGCCTTTTGAGTTCATCGCAGAAATGGACACGTTGCAGGAAGAACAGGACACTTTGGTGGTTTTTCCGAGAGCGGTCCGGTTGCTGAGTCGATGTTCGATCACAGTCACGATGTACTGCGTTATCTTTCCTCTGGCTTCGGTGTTGTTCAGCTCCTAATCGAACAGTGATAAAGTTTTTTCAAGCTGTTGAACCTGAATAAGCATTAAAGTCACTGAGAAACTGATTTCCTCTAAAGACTTTTTTTTGAAAATGAAAGGCGTCCAGGTTTTGCTTTAACAGAGAGCAGCAGATGACAGGATATGTCATTTCTCAGAAGTGGTTTGACCTTTAGTCATGTGAAGTGATGGGCAGTGTGGAGGTCTGGAGTGACTCTCTGTAACTAAACAAACCGATGGCAGTATTTGCTGTGTACGGAAGAAGCACAAAGCTTCTTCGACGTGCTGGAAATATTAAGTAACTGTGTATAATCTGTGTGTAATACTTACTCTCCAAAATAACTGGAATGACTTGCTGACGGTTTGCGTAGATTCTTCAATGTACCACGCGTCAAGCATTGTCATAGGAGCTAAATAAATAAAATATAAAAAAAGATGGAATGAGTTTATCATATTTTAGTCTGGACTATGTCGGATTTAAACAAAAAAGAAATTAACTAAAAGTGGCAAGCCACTAAGTCATAACGCCAAACGCCATAAATGTAAATTTATAAGGAGATTTACAGCATATTTAGATTTTCAGTGCAGTTTTGCTAAATATTGAGAAATCTAATGTATGTTGTAACAGTGTGGCTTTGGTTACACTTTGTGCTATTAGACCAGCTTCATACTGTATCCATTCATTTTCCATAACCACTTTCTCTTGGTCATGCTGGACGATCCATAGCGTATATGGTATACTGGGCACAAGGTAGGAATATTTTCCTGCAATAATTTCACTTTCAGGGAGATGGGAGGAAACTGGAGAACCCAGAGGAAACCTATGTGAACCTCTACAATGACTGTAACCTATTCATACTTAGGATTAAACCAGTGACTCTGCAGCTGTCAAGCGATAAGCTATAAAAAAACCCTACTTTTTAATTCTTTTAATTATTATTGTATTGTTGCAAGAGTCTAAGTGATTGCCATTATACATTTTAACCATAAATTCATGTAGCAACATTCTTTCTGATGCAAGTGATTATAAAAGGCAGGATGCTTCATGCTCCACCTCCATGTATGACACTGACACTTTACTACACATATCTAACACGATCAACTGTCTCCGTGTTTCCATTACACGCCCTTCATCATGTACATCACTAAAACAGCTACGCTTTAAATGAGTCAAGTACAGTAATACAGAATAACCTTTGAGTTCGATTCAATTAAACAGTCTAAAAGTGTAAGGAGGTTTTTGATCACCACCTTCTTCATCTGTCACGCCTTCGATCCGAGTCCACTCGCTCCACAGACCTCTCCTTGGGCCAGGTTTCCATCTGACCTCAAACGTGTACGTGTTATATGGATTCAGTGAGGTTACAGTCCAGCATGTCGTCAAATTGGTGTTCTGAAGAGAGATAAAAACCATTTCCATTACACATTGTACGTTGTATATTTATAATCACACCCTTCAGTGTCACCCAAATTAGGATGAGGTTCCCTTTTGAGTCTGGTTCCTCTCAAGGTTTCTTCCTCTTCCATCTAAGGGAGTTTTTCCTCCCCACTGAGTCACCTCAGACTTGCTCATTGGGGATAAATACAAACACATTTAAACATATCTAACATTAATCTTGAATTTTGTACTTTACATTATTCTTTATAATACCCTTTTGCTCTATGTTTATGTTCTGTAAAGCTGCTTTGAGACAATGTGAATTGCAAAAAACGCTATGCAAATAAATTTGAATTGAATTGAACACTTACATAACATAACAACCCTTTCTAGAATTGTACAGATCACTAATTACGCTCGGCACGCAGTACAGTACGTCACAGGACATTGGCTTAATTATTAATAGTAAAGTTTGAAGAAAATGTAACTATATTTCTTAACTAAAAGATTTTAAATAAAGCCTTTCGGTTCATCTTTTTTAAATGAAATAATTATTTTATTTGACAAAATGGGTCCAATGTTTTTCTAATTTCATTTGGATTTGGATTTTTTTTCCTTAAGAAAAAAGAAAATGATAAGTTCAACTTTATTAATCCCAGTGTGGGGAAATTCACTTATCGCAGTTAAAGTTTAGCTATTAAAGACTTAGCATAGGAAGGAATAAAAGTTTAATATAAGACGATATTAACAAAAGTAATATTAATAATAACATCAAGTAATAATAGTAAAATGTACTGTAATTATTTACACTTAAGAAATAACAAAAGAAATAAAATGATATAAAATGATAAAAACCACAGATCTCAGAGATCAGATGCAATATAAAGTGAGTCTGTAAGCCGAATAATTCCTGCATAAAGCAATATAAAAGAATAGAATCGGTGACAGGGTGTAGTGATGTGGCCTTGATAACATATTTGAATGAGCACATTAATAAATATATTATAAATATAACCTATAATATAAAATACACTCAGAAGGATAACTGACAGCATCCGACCAATCAGATTTGAGAGTTCAACACCACTGTGGTATAACGTGTCTATAAATATTGCACATCATGTCTGGGGTACAATAAAAGTGCATTTTCTGTTTAGTTTCAGTTTGGTTTTGAAAGCAGCTTCTAAGTCACATTTCCTCTTTGCTGCACTTCTGCACTGTTAAAGTTAAAGGATGTAACGCCACTATTATTGTCGTGACACTTCCTGGCTTTTTCTTTTTTTTTTTTAGTTCTGTTCAATGTATACTCAAAAAGCCGTGTAAATATTTTGGTCTGTAAACAGACAGTGGAAATGTGGTCATGTGAACGGCGTTTGTCTTTTGAAGTCTGCATGGAAATGTAAATCAAACAGAAATGATGAAACGGGCTCCTGTTCATTTTTACAATGCAAAGGTTCTGGTAGCCGTTTCGCAGCATGGGGATTGTAAAAACCCCTTGACATTTATCTGTCTAGTTCTGAATCAGCCCGCAGAAGGTTTATAATCTACAGACTCATCTAATCAGTAGTTTTGTGGGCTGCCAGTAAGTCAGCGGTTTTAATGCACTTATCTCAGGATTTGTTTCAAGTCAGTAAACGCTTTCATGTGTTACAGACTGAAGTTTGATCCAGACAGAACAAAAGTAAACAAAACTGGTAAAAGTCGCGTATAGTCTTAAAGTAAACGCTTAATATCTTGCTTGTGATAACTGCATCAAGGTTTTGACACACTGACATCATTAACCTGCTGAGTTCTTCTTATGTGATGCTTTTTCTGGCTCGTACCACAGCAGTGCTTATGTGGTTTCTCCCTTCGGTCTCTCTTCAGGAAGTGAAATACTGCTCACTTGGGTTAAGATCTGTCTGTTGATTGACTTGACCAGTGTAATATCTACCCCTGATGAAGCCCTTTGTTGTGTTGACAGTGTATTTTGTGTCACTATAGCAATGAATTCATTCTGCTGCTTCTATCGTGAGTTACATTATCAATAAAGATTAGCGAGACTGTTTTCCTGAAGCAGCCATGCAAGCCCAAGCTATGACACTTTCCTTCACCGTGTTTGACGAGATGAGCGCAAATATTTTGGATCCTTTTACTTTGGGCTTTCCGTCACTTTGGTAGAGGTTTATCTCTGTATTTCTTTGCAAATTCTCTGCACACCTGATCCTTATGTGTCCCTAATTACCTTCCCTGTTTGTACCTGTTGTCTTGCGTATGTTTGTTGCTGTTGTGTTTTGTTTCTTACTTGTTGTTTCCTTTTTTTGTATTTAGGCTGAAATTCTGATCTTTTATTCTCAATCATCCTTCGATTTCAATCCCAAATGTCTTCAGTGTACAGCAGCGACAAAAGAATCGGCTTTGCTGTTTCAATACTTTTGACTGTGACCTTATATATCTAGAATGTTTTCACTTGTATTGTTTATTTCCGTAGAGCCTACATGTCGTTTAGAACTGTTTCATAACTTTCCTTCTCAGCAAAACACCCTATAAGAAAATAAACATTCAGCAACAAACAAGAGCTGCTACCCTGCTAGGCAGGAAACGACTTCTGTGATCAGTTTATTAAATGACTCACTCTTGGCTCATTACGCAACCCACAGGACTTTATTCTTATTTCAGTATAACTACGTTACTTGGGATCAGATAAATATACTGGTGGCATGATTTAAACTGCTATCTGAAGTTGATATTTTCCATGAAATTAAAAAAGGTATTTGAATATTTGATACATTACATATTTGATTCTGTTTTAAGGAACATAGTGTTTTGAGGTGTACAAAAGATGAAGTGTATGAGGAGTTATCTATAACCCTAGACACCTTTAACAAGAGGTCCTGTACTAGGACTTACTGTACACATCACACTGTACGAATGAATCAGTGATCAAGTAAGTGGCAGTTGCAGTGATTAATGTGTTTGATGTGTACGTACGTTGAATGAGACGGTGTTCCAGCTGCCCCGTTTTTCTTCGTATCGGATCTCTACCAGATGAACGCTCTGTTTGTTGAGTGGACAGAGCTGGCATCGTCTCGAAGAGCATTCCACTTCTGCGATCTTGGGGCTCAGTGGTTTCACTGTACATGAACAGAACACCGGCAGGAGGTGGGGTCAGTCTGGGAACATACTACGTTTTCATCTAAGCTTCAATTTTAGGTAAAGTTTTTGAACATTAAGGTTCGACAGGCTTTTCATCTGAAACCTTTCCACACCTTTTCAGTACATTGTCCAGATTTTGCATACTTTCCTTAATTCCTATCTTAAGTTTTTTTTAAGATTATACACACATATAAGGGAGGTTGGAAGTGCAGCTAATATTCATTCATTCATTCATTCATTCATCTTCTCCCGTTTATCCGAACTACCTCGGGTCACGGGGAGCCTGTGCCTATCTCAGGCGTCATCGGGCATCAAGGCAGGATACACCCTGGACGGAGTGCCAACCCATCACAGGGCACACACACACTCTCATTCACTCACACACTCACACACTACGGACAATTTTCCAGAGATTCCAATCAACCTACCATGC